>NC_134698.1:74772531-74907531 GCF_050947455.1 Rhinoderma darwinii | reverse complement strand
ATAGTTAAGTGGTAAGATAAAAATCAAGGAGGCCGGGTACCAAGGTGCCACTTCTCCAATAATGTATGTACAGGAAATATTCAGTTTCAGCTCAATAGTGGAGATTACTAGGTCAGAATTATTATAAACACGATGTCTGGTAAGGCCGATATTTATTATATCTTATCGGGGTTGTCTAGCACAAGAAAAATGACCTGTTTTTTTATCCCCAGAAACAACACCACTCCTTTCCATAGGCTGTGTTTGCTATTGCAGTTCAGCCCCAATCACCTTAAGCTGCTATACTACATACAGCCCATGAAAGAGAGCGGCACTGTCTTCCAAAAAGAGCAGATACTCTTTTCTAATTTTGGACAATCTCTTTGAAGAGGATAGGTCAGCACTCATGGGTGGTATAGTATAGAGGAGCTGTCAGTTCTCCTGTGTGGTGTAGTATAGAGGATCTGTCGGCTCTCCTGTGTGGTGTAGTATAGAGGAGCTGTCAGCTCTCATGTGTGGTGTAGTATAGAGGAGCTGTCAGCTCTCCTGTGTGGTGTAGTATAGAGGATCGGTCAGCTCTCCTGTGTGGTGTAGTATAGAGGATCTGTCAGTTCTCCTGTGTGGTGTAGTATAGAAGAGCTGTCAGTTCTCCTGTGTGGTGTAGTATAGAGGAGCTGTCCGTTCTCCTGTGTGGTGTAGTATAGAGGAGCTGTCAGTTCTCCTGTGTGGTGTAGTATAGAGGATCTGTCAGCTCTTCTTTGTGGTGTAGTATAGAGGATCTGTCAGCTCTCCTGTGTGGTTTAGTAGAGAGGATCTGTCAGCTCTCCTGTGTGATGTAGTATAGAGGAGCTGTCAGCTCTCCTGTGTAGTGTAGTATAGAGGAGCTGTCAGTTCTCCCGTGTGGTGTAGTATAGAGGAGCTGTCAGCTCTCCTGTGTAGTGTAGTATAGAGAATTTGTCAGTTCTCCTGTGTGGTGTAGTAGAGAGGATCTGTCAGCTCTCCTGTGTGGTGTAGTATAGAGGAGCTGTCTGCTCTCCTGTGTGGTGTAGTATAGAGGATCTGTCAGCTCTCCAGTGTGGTGTAGTATAGAGGAGCTGTCCGTTCTCCTGTGTGCTGTAGTATAGAGGAGCTGTCAGTTCTCCTGTGTGGTGTATTATAGAGGATCTGTCAGCTCTCATGTGTGGTGTAGTATAGTAGTATAGAGAATCTGTCAGCTCTCCTGTGTGTTGTAGTATAGAGGATCTGTCAGCTCTCCTGTGTGGTGTAGTATAGAGGATCTGTCAGTTCTCCTGTGTGGTGTAGTATAGAGGATCTGTCAGCTCTCCTGTGTGGTGTAGTATAGAGGATCTGTCAGCTCTCCTGTGGGGTGTAGTATAGAGTATCTGCCAGTTCTCCTGTGTGGTGTAGTATAGAGGAGCTGTCAGTTCTCCTGTATAGTGTAGTATAGAGAATCTGCCAGCTCTCCTGTGTAGTGTAGTATAGAAGATCTGTCGGCTCTCCTGTGTTTTGTAGTATAGAGGAGCTGTCAGTTCTCCTGTGTGGTGTAGTATAGAGGAGATGTCAGTTCTGCTGTGTGGTGTAGTATAGAGGATCTGTCAGTTCTCCTGTGTGGTGTAGTATAGAGGATCTGTCAGTTCTCCTGTGTGGTGTAGTATAGAGGAGCTGTCAGTTCTCCTGTGTGGTGTAGTATAGAGGATCTGTCAGCTCTCCTGTGTGGTGTAGTATAGAGGAGCTGTCAGTTCTCCTGTGTGGTGTAGTATAGAGGATCTGTCAGCTCTCCTGTGTGGTGTAGTATAGAGGATCTGTCAGTTCTCCTGTGTGGTGTAGTATAGAGGATCTGTCAGTTCTCCTGTGTGGTGTAGTATAGAGGATCTGTCAGCTCTCCTGTGTGGTGTAGTATAGAGGATCTGTCAGTTCTCCTGTGTGGTGTAGTATAGAGGATCTGTCAGTTCTCCTGTGTGGTGTAGTATAGAGGATCTGTCAGCTCTCCTGTGTGGTGTAGTATAGAGATCTGTCAGTTCTCCTGTGTGGTGTAGTATAGGGGATCTATCAGTTCTCCTGTGTGGGGTAGTATAGAGGATCTGTCAGCTCTCCTGTGTGGTGTTGTATAGAGGATCTGTCAGCTCTCCTGTGTGGTGTAGTATAGAGGATCTGTCAGCTCTCCTGTGTGGTGTAGTATAGAAGAGCTGTCAGCTCTCCTGTGTGGTGTAGTATAGAGGAGCTGTCAGTTCACCTGTGTGGTGTAGTATAGAGGATCTGTCAGCTCTCCTGTGTGGTGTAGTATAGAGGAGCAGTCATGTCTCCTGTGTGGTGTAGTATAGAGGATCTGTCAGCTCTCCTGTGGGGTGTAGTATAGAAGTGCTGTCAGGTTTCCTGTGTGGTGTAGTATAGAGGAGCTGTCAGTTCTCCTGTGTGGTGTAGTATAGAGGATCTGTCAGCTCTCCTGTGTGGTGTAGTATACAGGATCTGTCAGTTCTCCTGTGTGGTGTAGTATAGAGGATCTGTCAGTTCTCCTGTGTGGTGTAGTATAGAGGATCTGTCAGCTCTCCTGTGTGGTGTAGTATAGAGGATCTGTCAGTTCTCCTGTGTGGTGTAGTATAGAGGATCTGTCAGTTCTCCTGTGTGGTGTAGTATAGAGGATCTGTCAGCTCTCCTGTGTGGTGTAGTATAGAGATCTGTCAGTTCTCCTGTGTGGTGTAGTATAGGGCATCTATCAGTTCTCCTGTGTGGGGTAGTATAGAGGATCTGTCAGCTCTCCTGTGTGGTGTAGTATAGAGGATATGTCAGCTCTCCTGTGTGGTGTAGTATAGAGGATCTGTCAGCTCTCCTGTGTGGTGTAGTATAGAAGAGCTGTCAGCTCTCCTGTGTGGTGTAGTATAGAGGAGCTGTCAGGTCTCCTGTGTGGTGTAGTATAGAGGATCTGTCAGTTCTCCTGTATGGTGTAGTATAGAGGAGCTGTCAGCTCTCCTGCGTGGTGTAGTATAGAGGATCTGTCAGCTCTCCTGTGTGGTGTAGTATAGAGGATCTGTCAGCTCTCCTGTGTGGTGTAGTATAGAGGATGTGTAATTTCTCCTGTGTGGTGTAGTATAGGGGATTTGTAAGCTCTCCTATGTGGTGTAGTATAGAAGAGCTGTCAGCTCTCCTGTGTGGTGTAGTATAGCGAAGCTGTCAGCTCTCCTGTGTGGTGTGGTGTAGTATAGAGGAGCTGTCAGCTCTCCTGTGTGGTGTAGTTTAGAGGAGCTGTCAGCTCTCCTGTGTGGTGTAGTATAGAGGAGCTGTCAGCTCTCCTGTGTGGTGTAGTATAGGGGATCTATCAGTTCTCCTGTGTGGGGTAGTATAGAGGATCTGTCAGCTTTCCTGTGTGGTGTAGTATAGTGGATCTATTAGTTCTCCTGTGTGGTGTAGTATAGAGGAGCTGTCAGCACTCCTGTGTGGTGTAGTATAGAGGATCTGTCAGTTCTCCTGTGTGGTGTAGTATAGAGGATCTGTCAGCTCTCCTGTGTGGTGTAGTATAGAGGATGTCAGCTCTCCTGTGTGGTGTAGTGTAGAGGATCTGTCAGCTCTCCTGTGGGGTGTAGTATAGAGGAGCTGTCAGGTCTCCTGTGTGGTGTAGTATAGAGGAGCTGTCAGCACTCCTGTGTGGTGTAGTATAGAGGATCTTTCAGTTCTCCTGTGTGGTGTAGTATAGAGGATGTCAGCTCTCCTGTGTGGTGTAGTATAGAGGTTCTGTCAGTTCTCCTGTGGGGTGTAGTATAGAGGAGCTGTCGGGTCTCCTGTGTGGTGTAGTATAGAGGAGCTGTCAGTTCTCCTGTGTGGTGTAGTATAGAGGACCTGTCAGCTCTCCTGTGTGGTGTAGTATAGAGGATCTGTCAGTTCTCCTGTGTGGTGTAGTATAGAGTATCTGTCAGTTCAACTGTGTGGTTTAGTATAGAGGATCTCTCAGCTCTCCTGTGTGGTGTATTATAGGGGATCTATCAGCTCTCCTGTGTGGTGTAGTATAGAGGATCTGTCAGCTCTCCTGTGTGGTGTAGCATAGAGGATGTGTCATTTCTCCTGTGTGGTGTAGTATAGGGGATTTGTAAGCTCTCCTATGTGTTGTAGTATAGAGGAGCAGTCAGCTCTCCTGTGTGGTGTAGTATAGAGGAGTTGTCAGCTCTACTGTGTGGTGTAGTATAGAGGAGCTGTCAGCTCTCCTGTGTGGTGTAGTATAGAGGATCTGTCAGCTCTCCTGTGTGGTGTAGTATAGAGGATCTGTCAGTTCTCCTGTGTGGTGTAGTATAGAGGATCTGTCAGTTCTCCTGTGTGGTGTAGTATAGGGGATCTGTCAGCTCTCCTGTTTGGTGTAGTATAGAAGATCTGTCAGTTCTCCTGTGTGGTGTAGTATAGAGGATCTGTCAGTTCTCCTGTGTGGTGTAGTATAGAGGATCTGTCAGCTCTCCTGTGTGGTGTAGTATAGAGGATTTGTCAGTTCTCCTGTGTGGTGTAGTATAGGGGATCTATCAGTTGTCCTGTGTGGGGTAGTATAGATGATCTGTTAGCTCCCCTGTGTGGTGTAGTATAGAGGATCTATCAGCTCTCCTGTGTGGTGTAGTATAGGGGATCTATCAGTTCTCCTGTGTGGTGTAGTATAGAGGAGCTGACAGCTCTCCTGTGTGGTGTAGTATAGAGGAGCTGTCAGTTCTCCTGTGTGGTGTAGTATAGAAAATCTATCAGCTCTCCTGTGTGGTGTAGTATAGTGGATCTATCAGTTCTCTTGTGTGGTGTAGTATAGAGGAGCTGTCAGTTCTCCTATGTGGTGTAGTATAGAGGAGCTGTCAGCTATCCTGTGTGGTGTAGTATAGAGGATGTGTCAGTTCTCCCGTGTGATGTAGTATAGAGGATCTATCAGCTCTCCCGTGTGATGTAGTATAGAGGATCTGTCAGTTCTCCTGTGTGGTGTAGTATAGAGGATCTGTCAGCTCTCCTGTGTGGTGTAGTATAGAGGATCTGTCAGTTCTCCTGTGTGGTGTAGTATAGAGGATCTGTCAGCTCTCCTGTGTGGTGTAGTATAGAGGATCTGTCAGTGCTCCTGTGTCGTGTAGTATAGAGGATCTGTCAGTTCTCCTGTGTGGTGTAGTATAGAGGATCTGTCAGCTCTCCTGTGTGGTGTAGTATAGAGATCTGTCAGTTCTCCTGTGTGGTGTAGTATAGGGGATCTATCAGTTCTCCTGTGTGGGGTAGTATAGAGGATCTGTCAGCTCTCCTGTGTGGTGTAGTATAGAGGATATGTCAGCTCTCCTGTGTGGTGTAGTATAGAGGATCTGTCAGCTCTCCTGTGTGGTGTAGTATAGAAGAGCTGTCAGCTCTCCTGTGTGGTGTAGTATAGAGGAGCTGTCAGGTCTCCTGTGTGGTGTAGTATAGAGGATCTGTCAGTTCTCCTGTGTGGTGTAGTATAGAGGAGCTGTCAGCTCTCCTGTGTGGTGTAGTATAGAGGATCTGTCAGCTCTCCTGTGTGGTGTAGTATAGAGGATCTGTCAGCTCTCCTGTGTGGTGTAGTATAGAGGATGTGTAATTTCTCCTGTGTGGTGTAGTATAGGGGATTTGTAAGCTCTCCTATGTGGTGTAGTATAGAGGAGCTGTCAGCTCTCCTGTGTGGTGTAGTATAGCGAAGCTGTCAGCTCTCCTGTGTGGTGTGGTGTAGTATAGAGGAGCTGTCAGCTCTCCTGTGTGGTGTAGTTTAGAGGAGCTGTCAGCTCTCCTGTGTGGTGTAGTATAGAGGAGCTGTCAGCTCTCCTGTGTGGTGTAGTATAGGGGATCTATCAGTTCTCCTGTGTGGGGTAGTATAGAGGATCTGTCAGCTTTCCTGTGTGGTGTAGTATAGGGGATCTATTAGTTCTCCTGTGTGGTGTAGTATAGAGGAGCTGTCAGCACTCCTGTGTGGTGTAGTATAGAGGATCTGTCAGTTCTCCTGTGTGGTGTAGTATAGAGTATCTGTCAGCTCTCCTGTGTGGTGTAGTATAGAAGATGTCAGCTCTCCTGTGTGGTGTAGTGTAGAGGATCTGTCAGCTCTCCTGTGGGGTGTAGTATAGAGGAGCTGTCAGGTCTCCTGTGTGGTGTAGTTTAGAGGAGCTGTCAGCACTCCTGTGTGGTGTAGTATAGAGGATCTTTCAGTTCTCCTGTGTGGTGTAGTATAGAGGATGTCAGCTCTCCTGTGTGGTGTAGTATAGAGGTTCTGTCAGTTCTCCTGTGGGGTGTAGTATAGAGGAGCTGTCAGGTCTCCTGTGTGGTGTAGTATAGTGGAGCTGTCAGTTCTCCTGTGTGGTGTAGTATAGAGGATCTGTCAGCTCTCCTGTGTGGTGTAGTATAGAGGATCTGTCAGTTCTCCTGTGTGGTGTAGTATAGAGTATCTGTCAGTTCAACTGTGTGGTTTAGTATAGAGGATCTCTCAGCTCTCCTGTGTGGTGTAGTATAGAGGATCTCTCAGCTCTCCTGTGTGGTGTATTATAGGGGATCTATCAGTTTTCCTGTGTGGGGTAGTATAGAGGATCTGTCAGCTCTCCTGTGTGGTGTAGTATAGAGGATCTGTCAGCTCTCCTGTGTGGTGTAGCATAGAGGATGTGTAATTTCTCCTGTGTGGTGTAGTATAGGGGATTTGTAAGCTCTCCTATGTGTTGTAGTATAGAGGAGCAGTCAGCTCTCCTGTGTGGTGTAGTATAGAGGATCTGTCAGCTCTCCTGTGTGGTGTAGTATAGAGGATCTGTCAGTTCTCCTGTGTGGTGTAGTATAGAGGATCTGTCAGTTCTCCAGTGTGGTGTAGTATAGGGGATCTGTCAGCTCTCCTGTTTGGTGTAGTATAGAAGATCTGTCAGTTCTCCTGTGTGGTGTAGTATAGAGGATCTGTCAGTTCTCCTGTGTGGTGTAGTATAGAGGATCTGTAAGCTCTCCTGTGTGGTGTAGTATAGAGGATCTGTCAGTTCTCCTGTGTGGTGTAGTATAGGGGATCTATCAGTTGTCCTGTGTGGGGTAGTATAGATGATCTGTTAGCTCCCCTGTGTGGTGTAGTATAGAGGATCTATCAGCTCTCCTGTGTGGTGTAGTATAGGGGATATATCAGTTCTCCTGTGTGATGTAGTATAGAGGAGCTGACATCTCTCCTGTGTGGTGTAGTATAGAGGAGCTGTCAGTTCTCCTGTGTGGTGTAGTATAGAAGAGATGTCAGTTCTCCTGTGTGGTGTAGTATAGAGGATCTATCAGCTCTCCTGTGTGGTGTAGTATAGTGGATCTATCAGTTCTCTTGTGTGGTGTAGTATAGAGGAGCTGTCAGTTCTCCTATGTGGTGTAGTATAGAGGAGCTGTCAGCTATCCTGTGTGGTGTAGTATAGAGGATGTGTCAGTTCTCCCGTGTGATGTAGTATAGAGGATCTGTCAGCTCTCCCGTGTGATGTAGTATAGAGGATCTGTCAGTTCTTCTGTGTGGTGTAGTATAGAGGATCTGTCAGCTCTCCTGTGTGGTGTAGTATAGAGGAGCTGTCAGCTCTCCTGTGTGGTGTAGTATAGAGGAGCTGTCAGTTCTCCTGTGTGGTGTAGTATAGAGGATTTGTCAGTTATCCTGTGTGGTGTAGTATAGAGGATCTGTCAGTTCTCCTGTGTGGTGTAGTATAGAGGAGATGTCAGTTCTCCTGTGAGGTGTAGTATAGAGGAGTTGTCAGTTCTCCTGTGTGATGTAGTGTAGAGGATCTGTCAGCTCTCCTATGTGTTGTAGTATAGAGGAGCTGTCAGTTCTCCTGTGTGGTGTAGTATAGAGGATCTGTCAGTTCTCCTATGTGGTGTAGTATAGAGGAGCTGTCAGCTATCCTGTGTGGTGTAGTATAGAGGATGTGTCAGTTCTCCCGTGTGATGTAGTATAGAGGATCTGTCAGCTCTCCCGTGTGATGTAGTATAGAGGATCTGTCAGTTCTCCTGTGTGGTGTAGTATAGAGGATCTGTCAGCTCTCCTGTGTGGTGTAGTATAGAGGAGCTGTCAGCTCTCCTGTGTGGTGTAGTATAGAGGAGCTGTCAGTTCTCCTGTGTGGTGTAGTATAGAGGATCTGTCAGCTCTCCTGTGTGGTGTAGTATAGAGGAGCTGTCAGTTCTCCTGTGTGATGTAGTGTAGAGGATCTGTCAGCTCTCCTATGTGTTGTAGTATAGAGGAGCTGTCAGTTCTCCTGTGTGGTGTAGTATAGAGGATCTGTCAGTTCTCCTATGTGGTGTAGTATAGAGGAGCTGTCAGCTATCCTGTGTGGTGTAGTATAGAGGATGTGTCAGTTCTCCCGTGTGATGTAGTATAGAGGATCTGTCAGCTCTCCCGTGTGATGTAGTATAGAGGATCTGTCAGTTCTCCTGTGTGGTGTAGTATAGAGGATCTGTCAGCTCTCCTGTGTGGTGTAGTATAGAGGAGCTGTCAGCTCTCCTGTGTGGTGTAGTATAGAGGAGCTGTCAGTTCTCCTGTGTGGTGTAGTATAGAGGATCTGTCAGCTCTCCTGTGTGGTGTAGTATAGAGGATGTGTAATTTCTCCTGTGTGGTGTAGTATAGGGGATTTGTAAGTTATCCTATGTGGTGTAGTATAGAGGAGCTGTCAGCTCTCCTGTGTGGTGTAGTATAGCGAAGCTGTCAGCTCTCCTGTGTGGTGTGCTGTAGCATAGAGGAGCTGTCAGCTCTCCAGTGTGGTATAGTTTAGAGGAGCTGTCAGCTCTCCTGTGTGGTGTAGTATAGAGGAGCTGTCAGCTCTCCTGTGTGGTGTAGTATAGGGGATCTATCAGTTCTCCTGTGTGGGGTAGTATAGAGGATCTGTCAGCTTTCCTGTGTGGTGTAGTATAGGGGATCTATTAGTTCTCCTGTGTGGTGTAGTATAGAGGAGCTGTCAGCACTCCTGTGTGGTGTAGTATAGAGGATCTGTCAGTTCTCCTGTGTGGTGTAGTATAGAGGATCTGTCAGCTCTCCTGTGTGGTGTAGTATAGAAGATGTCAGCTCTCCTGTGTGGTGTAGTGTAGAGGATCTGTCAGCTCTCCTGTGGGGTGTAGTATAGAGGAGCTGTCAGGTCTCCTGTGTGGTGTAGTATAGAGGAGCTGTCAGCACTCCTGTGTGGTGTAGTATAGAGGATCTTTCAGTTCTCCTGTGTGGTGTAGTATAGAGGATCTGTCAGTTCTCCTGTGTGGTTTAGTATAGAGGAGCTGTCAGCACTCCTGTGTGGTGTAGTATAGAGGATGTCAGCTCTCCTGTGTGGTGTAGTATAGAGGTTCCGTCAGTTCTCCTGTGGGGTGTAGTATAGAGGAGCTGTCAGGTCTCCTGTGTGGTGTAGTATAGAGGAGCTGTCAGTTCTCCTGTGTGGTGTAGTATAGAGGATTTGTCAGCTCTCCTGTGTGGTGTAGTATAGAGGATCTGTCAGTTCTCCTGTGTGGTGTAGTATAGAGTATCTGTCAGTTCAACTGTGTGGTTTAGTATAGAGGATCTCTCAGCTCTCCTGTGTGGTGTAGTATAGAGGATCTCTCAGCTCTCCTGTGTGGTGTATTATAGGGGATCTATCAGTTTTCCTGTGTGGGGTAGTATAGAGGATCTGTCAGCTCTCCTGTGTGGTGTAGTATAGAGGATCTGTCAGCTCTCCTGTGTGGTGTAGCATAGAGGATGTGTCATTTCTCCTGTGTGGTGTAGTATAGGGGATTTGTAAGCTCTCCTATGTGTTGTAGTATAGAGGAGCAGTCAGCTCTCCTGTGTGGTGTAGTATAGAGGAGTTGTCAGCTCTACTGTGTGGTGTAGTATAGAGGAGCTGTCAGCTCTCCTGTGTGGTGTAGTATAGAGGATCTGTCAGCTCTCCTGTGTGGTGTAGTATAGAGGATCTGTCAGTTCTCCTGTGTGGTGTAGTATAGAGGATCTGTCAGTTCTCCAGTGTGGTGTAGTATAGGGGATCTGTCAGCTCTCCTGTTTGGTGTAGTATAGAAGATCTGTCAGTTCTCCTGTGTGGTGTAGTATAGAGGATCTGTCAGTTCTCCTGTGTGGTGTAGTATAGAGGATCTGTAAGCTCTCCTGTGTGGTGTAGTATAGAGGATCTGTCAGTTCTCCATTGTGGTGTAGTATAGGGGATCTATCAGTTGTCCTGTGTGGGGTAGTATAGATGATCTGTTAGCTCCCCTGTGTGGTGTAGTATAGAGGATCTATCAGCTCACCTGTGTGGTGTAGTATAGGGGATATATCAGTTCTCCTGTGTGATGTAGTATAGAGGAGCTGACAGCTCTCCTGTGTGGTGTAGTATAGAGGAGCTGTCAGTTCTCCTGTGTGGTGTAGTATAGAAGAGATGTCAGTTCTCCTGTGTGGTGTAGTATAGAGGATCTATCAGCTCTCCTGTGTGGTGTAGTATAGTGGATCTATCAGTTCTCTTGTGTGGTGTAGTATAGAGGAGCTGTCAGTTCTCCTATGTGGTGTAGTATAGAGGAGCTGTCAGCTATCCTGTGTGGTGTAGTATAGAGGATGTGTCAGTTCTCCCGTGTGATGTAGTATAGAGGATCTGTCAGCTCTCCCGTGTGATGTAGTATAGAGGATCTGTCAGTTCTTCTGTGTGGTGTAGTATAGAGGATCTGTCAGCTCTCCTGTGTGGTGTAGTATAGAGGAGCTGTCAGCTCTCCTGTGTGGTGTAGTATAGAGGAGCTGTCAGTTCTCCTGTGTGGTGTAGTATAGAGGATTTGTCAGTTATCCTGTGTGGTGTAGTATAGAGGATCTGTCAGTTCTCCTGTGTGGTGTAGTATAGAGGAGATGTCAGTTCTCCTGTGAGGTGTAGTATAGAGGAGTTGTCAGTTCTCTTGTGTGATGTAGTGTAGAGGATCTGTCAGCTCTCCTATGTGTTGTAGTATAGAGGAGCTGTCAGTTCTCCTGTGTGGTGTAGTATAGAGGATCTGTCAGTTCTCCTATGTGGTGTAGTATAGAGGAGCTGTCAGCTATCCTGTGTGGTGTAGTATAGAGGATGTGTCAGTTCTCCCGTGTGATGTAGTATAGAGGATCTGTCAGCTCTCCCGTGTGATGTAGTATAGAGGATCTGTCAGTTCTCCTGTGTTGTGTAGTATAGAGGATCTGTCAGCTCTCCTGTGTGTTGTAGTATAGAGGAGCTGTCAGCTCTCCTGTGTGGTGTAGTATAGAGGAGCTGTCAGTTCTCCTGTGTGGTGTAGTATAGAGGATCTGTCAGCTCTCCTGTGTGGTGTAGTATAGAGGAGCTGTCAGTTCTCCTGTGTGATGTAGTGTAGAGGATCTGTCAGCTCTCCTATGTGTTGTAGTATAGAGGAGCTGTCAGTTCTCCTGTGTGGTGTAGTATAGAGGATCTGTCAGTTCTCCTATGTGGTGTAGTATAGAGGAGCTGTCAGCTATCCTGTGTGGTGTAGTATAGAGGATGTGTCAGTTCTCCCGTGTGATGTAGTATAGAGGATCTGTCAGCTCTCCCGTGTGATGTAGTATAGAGGATCTGTCAGTTCTCCTGTGTGGTGTAGTATAGAGGATCTGTCAGCTCTCCTGTGTGGTGTAGTATAGAGGAGCTGTCAGCTCTCTTGTGTGGTGTAGTATAGAGGAGCTGTCAGTTCTCCTGTGTGTTGTAGTATAGAGGATCTGTCAGCTCTCCTGTGTGGTGTAGTATAGAGGAGCTGTCAGTTCTCCTGTGTGATGTAGTGTAGAGGATCTGTCAGCTCTCCTGTGTGGTGTAGTATAGAGGATCTATCAGTTCTCCTGTGTGGTGTAGTATAGAGGATCTGTCAGCTCTCCTATGTGGTGTAGTATAGAGGAGCTGTCAGCTATCCTGTGTGGTGTAGTATAGAGGATGTGTCAGTTCTCCCGTGTGATGTAGTATAGAGAATCTGTCAGCTCTCCCGTGTGATGTAGTATAGAGGATCTGTCAGTTCTCCTGTGTGGTGTAGTATAGAGGATCTGTCAGCTCTCCTGTGTGGTGCAGTATAGAGGAGCTGTCAGCTCTCCTGTGTGGTGTAGTATAGAGGAGCTGTCAGTTCTCCTGTGTGGTGTAGTATAGAGGATCTGTCAGCTCTCCTGTGTGGTGTAGTATAGAGGAGCTGTCAGTTCTCCTGTGTGATGTAGTGTAGAGGATCTGTCAGCTCTCCTATGTGTTGTAGTATAGAGGAGCTGTCAGTTCTCCTGTGTGGTGTAGTATAGAGGATCTGTCAGTTCTCCTATGTGGTGTAGTATAGAGGAGCTGTCAGCTATCCTGTGTGGTGTAGTATAGAGGATGTGTCAGTTCTCCCGTGTGATGTAGTATAGAGGATCTGTCAGCTCTCCCGTGTGATGTAGTATAGAGGATCTGTCAGTTCTCCTGTGTGGTGTAGTATAGAGGATCTGTCAGCTCTCCTGTGTGGTGTAGTATAGAGGAGCTGTCAGCTCTCCTGTGTGGTGTAGTATAGAGGAGCTGTCAGTTCTCCTGTGTGTTGTAGTATAGAGGATCTGTCAGCTCTCCTGTGTGGTGTAGTATAGAGGAGCTGTCAGTTCTCCTGTGTGATGTAGTGTAGAGGATCTGTCAGCTCTCCTGTGTGGTGTAGTATAGTGGATCTATCAGTTCTCCTGTGTGGTGTAGTATAGAGGATCTGTCAGCTCTCCTATGTGGTGTAGTATAGAGGAGCTGTCAGCTATCCTGTGTGGTGTAGTATAGAGGATGTGTCAGTTCTCTCGTGTGATGTAGTATAGAGGATCTTTCAGCTCTCCCGTGTGATGTAGTATAGAGGATCTGTCAGTTCTCCTGTGTGGTGTAGTATAGAGGATCTGTCAGCTCTCCTGTGTGGTGTAGTATAGAGGAGCTGTCAGCTCTCCTGTGTGGTGTAGTATAGAGGAGCTGTCAGTTCTCCTGTGTGTTGTAGTATAGAGGATCTGTCAGCTCTCCTGTGTGGTGTAGTATAGAGGAGCTGTCAGTTCTCCTGTGTGATGTAGTGTAGAGGATCTGTCAGCTCTCCTGTGTAGTGTAGTATAGAGGATCTATCAGTTCTCCTGTGTGGTGTAGTATAGAGGATCTGTCAGCTCTCCTGTGTGGTGTAGTATAGAGGATCTGTCAGCTCTCCTGTGTGGTGCAGTATAGAGGAGCTGTCAGTTCTCCTGTGTAGTATAGAGGATCTGTCAGCTCTCCTGTGTGGTGCAGTATAGAAGAGCTGTCAGTTCTCCTGTGTAGTATAGAGGATCTGTCAGCTCTCCTGTGTGGTGTAGTATAGAGGAGCTGTCAGCTCTCCTGTGTGGTGCAGTATAGAGGTGCTGTCAGTTCTCCTGTGTAGTATAGAGGATCTGTCAGTTCTCCTGTGTGGTGCAGTATAGAGGAGCTGTCAGTTCTCCTGTGTAGTATAGAGGATCTGTAAGTTCTCCTGTGTGGTGTGGTGTAGTATAGAGGAGCTGTCAGTTCTCCTGTGTGGTGTAGTATAGAGGATCTCTCAGTTCTCCTGTGTGGTGTAGTATAGAGGAGCTGTCAGCTCTCCTGTGTGGTGTAGTATGGAGGATCTGTCAGCTCTCCTGTGTGGTGTAGTATAGAGGATCTGTCAGTTCTCCTGTGTGGTGTAGTATGGAGGAAAAAGGCTCCGTCAATACAGCCGAAACGTTGCACGAGGGCAAATAAAAACCCATTTTTTTCCCTTTGAATTGGAGTGCTGCCTATTCTTGGACATATATTGGAAGATTTGGGAACCGTGTTCGGGTTCCTGAGGCGTGCACCCACTCATAAGTTTTACTGGTGCTGCTGAATGGTGGACTTTATAGATAGATAGAATGTATTACATTAGATGTAAACTCTTTATATATCCCTGAGTGGAGAGTTGTTCTGTGATCTTTCTTAAGATTAATAAATAGTTCATGTCCAAACAGATGGACTCGGCTTTTACGTGTTTTGATTTCAGTGGTAATAATTTCCTTCTGCCTGACTATATTTGATGAATTTACAGACCACCGGTGGTGAAACCAGCGTACACTCTATAACCAATGTGGTCACTATGAACAGGCAGAATGGCTATGCCAGTGGTGTCAGCCCGTGCTACAGTCACACCTTCATAAATCATCTGTTTGTGCAAAATATAATCATGGGTTAAGTAAATCAAGTTATTTTTGTTCTCATTATTTCAGCTTTGGAATATTAATTAATCAATTCTATTCAGATTTGCTCTTTAAGTGACATCATCCACAAATTAAGTATCACTACATGAGAACTCCACCTCGCATCATTTTGTGACTTTTAGGCTGTGTTTATCAGTCGACTGCGTTATTGATTCCGTCAGGTTTTTTTTTAGTCTTTGGAAGTAAACAAGACATTTTCTATTCACTGACAGCAATCACTGACATTAATCTTTGTTCCAATATAACTGGACAAACCCATTAATGTGGAAGGAGGACCTCCAAATATTCCAGACATTGTTTTACTTTGTTACTATGATTGACCTGTTTTGGGGCCAAATATAGAGCCATAAATACTCGGGGGGGGGGGGGGTTAATAATTTAATATCTAATTCTATACCTTTATATTCACTACCTGTGAATGACCCTTAAAGTGCATATGTTATTTTAGGTGCATTTTAAGCTGGGGACATCTACAAGACGCCCATAAGGAGTTGAAACACCCTCGAAGATACTCATTGGTTAACAGTTAACTCTTTAGGCACATTTTATATATTCTCCAGTGACCGCATGACCATATTACAGCACCATACAAGTTCTAAGTTGCAGATTATGGCAGTCATCTATAGGCCCATACTATATTTCATATGCCGGTATACAGAGGTGACATGCTCCATCAGATGGTATAGTGTATCGGTATAGTGGAGGTATTCTTCTAGGCAGAGGCGTAACCTAAAGGTCCTGAGCCTTAATACAAAATCTGAAAGGTCGCCCCAACTATCACATGTTATTCATCATACTGGTCTCATTATATGGGGGTAAATGCCCTTTTGGACCTCCTCAGGCTCCAGGGCCTGGGGGCAACTGCACCCTCTTCACCTCTGAGGGTATGTTCACATGGCTAATTTTCAGGTGTTTTTTGTGGCGTAAACGCCTCAAATAACGCCTGAAAATACGGAAGCTGAACGCCTCCGAACATCTGCACATTGATTTCAATGGGAAAAACTGAGTTTCGTTCTGACGGGGCATTTTTTTACGCGACCATTTGAAAAAACGACACATAAAAAACGCCCCCTAAAAAGAAGCACATGTCACTTCTTGAGCCGTTTTTGGAGCCGGTTTTTATTGGGTCAATAGAAAAACAGCTCCAAAAACAGCTCCAAAAGCAGCTCCAAAACAACTCCAAGCACGGCCGTAAAAAAACGCATCAAAAAATGCTTGATGCTTTAAAAACGGCTTTAAAAATCAGAGGCTGTTATCCCTTGAAAACAGCTCCGTATTTTACAGAGGTTTTTAATTTAGCGTGTGAACATACCCTTAATACAGGGGTGTACAGAGGTACTATACAATGGCACCCAGATTGCCTACAGTTACCCAGTACGAACCAATAGGGTAGTAAACTTTAATTGGTTCCTCTATATAGGTTGCTCTCGACTGGTCCACCAGGTCAGTAGGACAATGGTTGACTATCTACAGGCCTCGGACTTATTGGGTAACCTGCCCCTGATTTCCAACAGGTTTTATGATATAATAATAGGATCACTGAGGTTTTATATATGGGACGCTTGACGTTCCCATGGGAAAAGTGATCTTACCTTTCTGGCTTTGAATAGCAGGGTTTTCCACTAAAATAGTCATCTGAAAGCTAAACATTCAATGACATTTGTACATTCAGAAGCATTTCACAAGTATCATTCAAGCAATGTATAAAATTCACATCACAGGAGGACGGCGATGTATTTATTCAGCCTTCCACGCTTTAAATTATTACACACTCTGAAAAATTATACTGCCACATCAATGTTGTAAAAGCTCTTCATCCTATAAAAACATTATAGAAAACCAAAATTATACTTTAACTAGTGCACTTTTTACTATCTCGTAAAAGAAAGGATAAATAGAAATAGCATTCCAGGATGGATAATGCAGGTCCCGGCTGTGCCATTAGGCTAGGAGCTAGCAATTTACTCTTTTTACCTAAAATAAAATGTTAGGTTTTACATTTTTTCTCATGCGGCCAAATGTCAGACTCGTTTTTGAAAATGCTACTTTTTCCATGTTGTGATAGTTTATAGGACTGTTACGACGGCTTGACATAGGCATTATGAGCAATTGACATCCAAAACATACTGTAGCTTAAGATTTTTTCCGTTATTTTAGTAATAACAGATATTTATTAAACTTTTTTTGGAATCATTTATCAAGACAACCCCTTTGAAAAAAGAAGCTGGCTGATCGACGTGGATTTGGCTTCTCTACTTCCCGGCGATCAGCTGATCGCCGGTGAAGATGCGATCGGCCACACATTTAATGGCCAGCATGCAATGCTACATTTCCCCTACAGCGGTTGCTTTCTGTTCTAACACATAGAGGAGGGGGGTCCCGAGGAGGGGGGATCCCGAGGAGGGGGGTCCCTTATGCCATCTGTATGCCCATTAAAAAAGCACAGCTCCACAAATAGCTGCAGTAACAAGAGGGGTCAACATACATACAATCATATTGACACCACAGTCATCCATACGCACCACCGACCCTCCTCCTTTATAGATGACAACACCTTAATATAATATAACATAGAGAGTCATTAGTATCTCAACCCGGCTCTGAATGGGCCATAGCGACCTGAGGTGAAAATGGAAAAAAGTGCTACCCCTTCCTCAAATTGGAGAATGGAAATTTCAAAGATGGGCGATATAATTGCTAAAATGCTGCCCCTACAGTTAGAGAAGAGGGTCACCTTAGTCTACGAATGGTGCACCATTGGTAATGAACCCCACTTCCCGATATTTTGTGGACATATAGAGAAGCTTATATATCAGCTATAGAACATAACAATTCCGTATATTCTTCAAATAAAACAGACAGGGTGAGTCTTTGGATTTCCATCCTGGCAGAAAGGGGAATGTTTCGAAATAATATTCTCTGCTCTTTCCCCTTGACCAACACATTTGTGATTTGCAATAAACACACTTAAGGTAAAAACTACCCTCAGGAAATTAAAGAGTATGTCGACCTTTGCACACTATTTTACAGCACCAACCCTCCGATGGTTCCCACCATTTTTTGGTTTACTTGTCCTGCAGTGATCATTGACCTCAGCGATCTCATGCCGTACATGCAAGAATCACCACTGAGGCCCGTGATTGGCTGCAGTGGTCACGTGGATGTAACTCATCGATACAGCAAAAAAACCAAAAACCATCAGGGGCCACCAAAGCGTCAGCCCTGGAACAACAGAGGATTTAACAGGTGACTATTTTTTTATTTTATCATATTCCTACTGTCAGGATCGTTTTTTAAACTCCCTTTAATGTGAACGTATCTTTTAAACTGGACAACCCCTTTTTGGTAGAAGGGTCCCTTAAAGGGTAACTAAACGATTGACAAACTTCTGACATGTCAGAAGTTTTGTTCGGTGGAGGTCCGAGCAATGAGACCCCCACTAATCACTAAAACTAATCGCTTTGTGTCTGTTCGACTTTTACTGAAAAAAATCAATGTATCGGAGTACGGGCTCAATAGAAAGTCTATGAGCCCGTACTCCGATACATCAGCTTTCCAGAAATAGCTGAACAGAATCGAGCGCTTCTGCCACTTCGTTTTAGCGATTGGTGGGGGTCTCAGTGCTCGGACCCCCACCAATCAAATCTTCTGACATGTCACTATGACATGTCAGAAGTTTGTCCATTGTTTTGTTACCCTTTAAGGTATGGGTTAAGGAAACATTTCAAATTAAACTAAAAGGAAAAAAAAAATCCCAATTTTTTCAAGACAATTTGGTTGATACAATTTGGTTGTTTTTGATTATTTGATTGTTTATTTTCAATGGGTGTGAGAGCATGAATCAGACTACACAGTGACATATAGTTGTTATATAGCTACACCACATATTGTCCAGGCTAATGGACAACTAATTTGGGGTCACGCATAAAAATTGGTCAGTGTTGCCCAATTTTAATACTTTTTTCATTTTAAAATCTGTGCTGGATAAATTAATGCAGGAATTTATTTGGTGGCTTGGGCAACATTGCAATTTTTATTTTTGTTAGATCAGTTTTTGTTCACCGGACCCATTGTGTCCCACTCTTCTGTAAATAGGAGTAATTCAATAAGTACACCATGCAATTGAGTATGATATCACATATGATAGATGAGGGGCCCCAGACGGAGCGTAACTTCAAGTTCCTGGGGATCAGTGCAAAATCTGAAACAAGGCCCCCCAACTATCATGTGTAATTTATAGCACTGGTCTCCTGATATGAGGTAGAGTAAACTTTTTGGACTACCTTACACTTCAGGGCCCGGGTGCCACAACAACCTCTGCACCCCCTTTAGCTACACCTCTGACCCCAGGAGCTTCAAGTTACAACAGAATGTCTCTCTGCAGGAATACCTAGTAATCAGCTGTAATCTGTGTGGAAACCCAGCAGCAGTTGCTCAATTTCCCTGCAGCACAACCACAGGTGAATTAAAGTATTACACAATTTTTTTATTGAAATCAATGGACTGTCCATGTAGTGCATGAACATACTCGGTCCTCCAGATCAAGAGATGCTCTTTGTAGCTGCTCTGGCCAATAGATGAAGGTCCTAAACGGGGGATCCCCCCTCTATTATCTCAGAAAACCCCCTTAAATTAATCAGCAGCCCTGATTAGGAAAGATGACCTAGAAAAGTGATCAATGTTTTCAACTTTCATGATAATTCTCCACTCATGAAGTGAAATACTAAGTTTATACTCCACAGTGTTTAATACGGCGCATATAAGACTCATAATCACAATATCATGTCAGCGGAGGAGCTGTGAGGTCCCTCTGTTCTGATCTTTTGCTTTTCTCATGTCCAGGGGTGTGTGCAATTCCTTTCCTCACAAGCTCTTGGTACTTAGAAGTCTTTTCTTCCTACTCATAATTTGCCTGGAGCAAGGCTTTTATCTAGACTTTTAGCCAAAAGGCACCTGCTGAAAAATTCATTGGCAGAAACTGTGCCATGGGTGGTTTTCCCCATTTGTCCAGTTACATGTCATTAAAATAAGGTCGAGCCGAGCAAAAAATAGATTTTGACAGAGAAGTGTGGCTTTCTCTGCAAAACTTTATGTAATAGGCAATTAACCCTTTTCATATGTAGACATTTAAATACAGAATATTACAGAATGCCGGGCTTCTTAGCAAAAGTCTCTTTCCTATGGACTTTAGCATTGTTCCACAAGAGAATTAAATTATTATCTTGGGTGATAGAAGATGATCTAAAAAGTCTGAAGGGGTCTTTATAAGAAGACAAGAAGACCTAGAGCAAGAGAATGAGCCTTTTGAAGCATTACTATGCATTCATTTTTATATCATAGAATAAGAATATTCAGTGCTTCTAATGTAAAATGAGCCTTTCAATGCCGATCCCTCTGATACATAGAAGATTTCAGCTTTTCAACGTTCAAAAGACGGGGACAATATTCATTCAATAGATACGGCATATTATCAATGCAAATCTGTCTATTATCTTTACAAGGAAACTGGCTTCGAAAATTATCTAACTACATCTCCGAAGATGACACCGGCTTAATACGCACTGTCGTCATTCACTTCAACCTACTGCAATGATAGGAAAAGTTTTATTGATAGTAAACTTAAATAAGTTTTTCTAACTTAGACGGGACATGCCATGAATGTCTGATAAATGAGGGTCCCTCCACTGGAATAGCCACCAGTTGGTAGAACCAGGATACCCTGACTCCCAGTTTGGTCAGTGGACGTCACATAAAGAAGGAGACTAAATGGAGAGGCGGCCGTAAGTGTATATGGATCCTTTGATTGCAATCTATAAAAGTTGCGTAAATAGACCCTTGTAAGTGGTGGTCTCCAGCCTCCGTTGCTTGCGAAAATTGAACCAAGGAACAATTGTTCTCCCATTATCCCAATCAGCGTCGGACTGTGGTCCCTTTGGCCCACCAGAGAGAATGATTCTGAGGGCCCACCCGACTTCTCTACAGAATATGTGAACATCCACTTGTTGTTGTCATTGTACACACAGGACATATCGTCAATAAGGTCTACTATGGTATTTGTATTCATCCCATAAGAAATAGACCCCAGTGGCAATTGCTTGGTTCTCAAGTCATCTCCAAATGGGGTCGTCTTCTGCTAGACGTTTGAGACCCACTGTCACGACGCAGGGTGTGGACCCACTGGGCCGTACCGCGTAGCAGAGTAGCAGCTGGCCAACAAGGTACAAAACAATGTCTATAGTTCAGAACGGGTACCTGAGGCAATGTAGACAGTAGCGGGAGCACGACTTGACTTTCACAGCAGGTGATGCCGCGGATGCAGCGGGAAGGCACAACTTGACTTTCACAGCAGGTAACGCCGCGGATGCAGCGGGAAGGCACAACTTGACTTTCACAGCAGGTAACGCCGCGGATGCAGCGGGAAGGCACAACTTGACTTTCACAGCAGGTGACGCCGCGGATGCAGCGGGAAGGCACGACTTGACTTTCACTTGTAGATACAATAGCACGGGATACCGGGTAAAGGCAGCAGGAACGGGTAACACTGGAAACTGGAAAACACTGGGAGAACTTTTGCAAGACAAACTAGGGTATACAACAACGCTCAGGCAAGGAACCAGTGGGCAGAGCCCCTTTTTATAGTCCAGCAGCCATTTGGGCTGATAATTGATATTAGACAGCTGGACGCGTACTGGCCCTTTTAAGGCCGTGCACGCGCGCCCTGTGGGAAACAGTACGAGGACCCGGAAGAGAGTGCCGGCGTCTCCCTGGAGGGAGCGGACGCCGAGAAGAGAGCTGTCCATGGCCGGGATCGTCAAGGGGTGAGTTTGAACGACGACCCCCGGCCATGGGCGTAACACCCATTATTTAGGTCAGAGTCTGGGTCCACCGGAGAATTCTCTGGTACTCCGGTTGCCAGTCCTATACTGCTCCCAATAGATCCCAGATGTAGGACCCCAAACTCTTATGGCATTTCCTGTGGATATTCCTAAGTGTACCTTCATGAAGACAGTACATAAATTGTAGTTCCAGCTATTTATATTCACTTCCATGACACAATGTATATAGTATATGTACTTTTGGATGTGCCTATGAATGAGAGTATTCTACCCATACAAAACTATTGACTGTGCCTACACTGACCAAAGTACAAGAACAAGCCTCTTTATCTGGGCTTTCTTCTGCCCACCGAAGGAAATTATTTTGAAAGCTCACCCTCCATTTATATAGAACATTTGCACATCTACTTGTAAGGGGTTGCCCCATTAGGGCATCTGGATGCTATATACCCGGTTTGGGTACCCCCCTCTATGAGCCAGAGGGGAGAGCCACTTACTCTGGTGGACTTGGGCCATCCATATATTAAATGGATGAACATTCATCTGTTTTTTGACTGGCCCCAAACTTTGATGTTATCATTGTACACAGAGAACATCAGTAAAGTCTAATAGGTTATTTGTGAACCATCCTATGAAATAAACCCTAGTGGCAAGTGATTGGCTCCAAATGGTGTTGTCTTCTCCAGGACCTTGAGGACCTATAATTGTCTCAGAGTCAGTGCCCATTGGAAGATATTGTGGTGGTCCAACCCTGCTCATTATGCTGCACCTGGGCCTATCGGAAGACCCTCCTATTCTCCGGTAGCCCAGTCCAACCCTAGTACCTCATTATCTAAATGGTGTTGTCTTCTTCAGTACCTTCAGGGCCTATTATTGTCTCAGAGCCAATTTAATGATATTCTGGTGGACCGGTCCAGCCCTGCTCATTATGCTAAACCTAAGCCTACTGGAAGACCCTCCTATTCTCTGGTAGGCCAGTCCAACCCTAGCACCTCATTATCCAAATCGTATTGTCTTCTTAAGGACCTTCAGGGCCTATAATTGTCTCAGGGCCAGGACCCATTTGAAGATATTGTGATGGACCGGTTGAACCCTGCTCATTATGAAGAACCTAAGCCTACTGAAAGACTGGTCTATCCTCCTGTAGGCCACTCCGACTCTAGTACTTCATTATTTGAATTTTAGAAGACACATCCAAGCAAATTTAAACATCAGAGAAACAGATCAAAAATTTTCATGCAAAAAATCTAAACCTTGCCCAAATTCTAGACTTAAAAGTCCTAATCTATCTTTTTCCGTCGCTGATCTATTTTGCTGTGTTTTTGGAATTATTCTGAGCCACTTCTGTATGACATTAAATAAATTCCTCTCCATTAAGCTGGCATTGCCACCGATGATGATTTGAGTTTTTTGAGTTGGCACCTACTCCTCATTCCCTGTCGCAGATCCTGACTGCATGACATTCCACATGACATTAACGACCCTCGTTTTAGATACCAGTTCTAAAAATGCAGGAACAGAAGGGGATGGATGGCTGGTAGATCCGGTCGTCTTGCTTTTTTTTTTTTTTTTTTTTTTACATACGCCTTTTTTTCTTCTTTTAAAGGAGATACGGAGGAAGCGTCCTCTTTTCTTTAAAACCTAACATTGGAAACATTGGAAATTGCTGTCAGTGGCTTGAGATGGTGACATTGCCGGGGTATTTTAACCTGCTTTGCATACTGTGAATTCTTACAAGATCTGCATCATTCCTGACAGGGTCTAATTAGTGTTTCCACCCTACTTTTATATTGACTATAAGAGCAGGGAGCAGATTGGAAATATAACTAAACTCCATTTAACCCCTAGGCTCCTGAAGGACATCTAATATTAGAGACGCTGACATGCCATGCATGTCTCCTTCTATTACGCTATATATAATAAAAAATAAATGATATGTATTTGCCAGAGTACATTACATGTATGTTGTATGGTAAATAATAAGCAGTGATAACAGTTCTGTTTGAGAAGTAATGATATAGCTCACTTGTGCTTGTGACATAATTTCCCCGACGACTTCTTTTTTATATTAGAAATGTTGAGTTTGAGGCTGGGGGCCTCATGGCCAGCAAGTCGCAGTAAAATCAGGGTAAAAAATTCTGTCTGCCTACAGCCACCACTAGGGGGAGCTGAGTTACTGTTTATATATTGATCAATAATAAATCAGTATGCAGTAAGCTCCTAAGCTCCCCCTAGTGGTGGCTACATGCAGACAAAATTTTAATATTTAACTCTATGGGGGTAATTATGGTGGAAAAAAAGGCACAAATTACGCCATACACCATATTTGTGCAATCGTTTGCAACTTTTTAAAAAGTGAACAGTGTTCAGTCTAAAGGGGCGAGGCCATCACAGTCTGACAAATTCACTATTTATACCAGAAATCTAGATTTCTCATTCTGGTGCACAAACAGCTAAAGATGCGCCTAATTTTCTAAGTCCCCATGCACACGACCGTAGATCTTATCCATCTGTAAATACTGTCCGTAAATACGGATCTGTAGTCATTTATAGTCATTCATAAATCATCCGCATATGCAGAACGGTGTCCGTAAGTACGGTCCGTAGTGCATCTGTAATGCATCCATATTTACAAATCCACAAAAAAACAGGGAGGAATCTTAGGTAATCTCCTGTCGTTGCATAGCAGCACGTTCGTAGTTAATGACAGCTACGGGTGCACATTCGTAGCCGTCTGTAATTACGGAAGCACCTATAGACTTCTATGGGCAGTCTGTGCCGTTATTACGGACAAAAAAAGGACGTGTTCTATCATGGACACCCATCCATAAAAATATGGAAAGGTCTCCGTAGACCAAAGAAATTAATGGGTCTGTAATTACGGTACGTAATTACGGTTGAAAAATATGGTCGTGTGCTTGGGGCCTAAGAGGTATTCGTGTCTAAAATTTGGTGCAATTTTCTCCAGCGCTCTTTAGATTTATATTGGCAGATGAAACACCAGTATTAAATGGGATCTTCAAGACTTTTATAGAGTTGGCTTTTCCTTAGGATAGGTCTTAAATATCAGATTGGTGGGGGCCTTATATGGGATCAAACATACCCATATTAAGATGCCAGGAGAGACACACACAGCCAGCGTCCACCCCAACGCGCGTTTCGGCGCAAATGCCTTCGTCTGGGGGTGGACGCTGGCTGTGTGTGTCTCTCCTGGCATCTTAATATGGGTATGTTTGATCCCTTAAATACGCCATTTCTATTCCATTCCATTGTATATTTATTGACTTCCTTTTAGTACTTACCTTCTTATGTGCACGGTGACTACATACATGTATACATTATTATTGTTGTGCATGTTTATGCTGAACTATATGCATGGTCTGTTTACCTTTGTGTAATGCTATACATATGATGGCCATGTGATACATTTGTCATTATTTTGTGGGTTTGACTTTTTGCCCATAACACATTATATATTTATACATCTTTTATTTTTTGACCTGGCACTACATATGTCTCTTTTTGGAAGTCTATTTACAGATATTTATTTGCCATTTACGTATATTTGATAGACACCCAGCCTCGTGTCCCTTTTTAACTGTTGGTCTATGCATTCTTTTTATACATTGTCTACTGTCTTATAATATATTATATATGTTAATAAAGTATTTTTCTACTCTTTGTACATTATGCTTCTTTTTTAGCATCCTCCCCTTCTAGGTTATATAAGGAAGCTAAGTTGTTGCTGACAGATCCTATCATGGCTTTACTTTGTTCTAAGTAAGGATATTCATGTGGTCATGATCCAGCCAATCCATTTACAAATATGCTCATAGTGCTAAATAGAAAGACATAGCAATAAAACTCCAGCAGGATACCACAGTAGTTGCTAACCTGCTTGCTGATGGTTTCCAGGTAGCAACAAAAAGTTTCTATATAGATTATAAATAAAGTGTATAAATGAAAAGAATAATTCAAAACAGCAAACAAGATATATTATAAAGATGTTGAATCCCACAATCACTAACCATAAGATCAATATTCATCAAAAACTATGTAGCTAAAAAACGACTGATAAGTATTATATATGTAGATACAGTGTTGTAGAAAATACATTGCAGCATTTATATCAATATCTAACAATTATAGACTTGATTATATTAGGGATTAATGATTACAGGGATACTTACATTAACCCTTACAAGAAATATGTGAATACACCTCACATTGGCCTCTATGGAGACTCACCTTCTCTTCCGTTCCAAAAGTCTGTCTTTTAAATATAAGTTATGATCAGAAAACACATCCTGCATCTCTTGGGTGTCATCCAAGACTTGGCCAAACTATAGCACATCACAGAATTTCCATTTTTATTGGATGACCTTCCATTTGAATCTCTGTCAAAGCACGTTAATGTAGCAGAAACAGTGTCCCGTGAAGGACTACCGGCATCCGCCCTATGAGGTTCAGCTTTTACAATTATAGGCACATCAAATGTATAATGTAGTAAGAACTAAAATTACCATTATAAGATGCCGCAACCAACACAGTACGATATGTCTGCAACCTTTTGTATTATCATTTTTATTTTTATTATTATTACTATAATTTTTATTATTATTATTATCATTGTTATTATTATTATTATCATTGTTATTATTATTATTATTATTATTATTATTATTATTATTATTATTATCATTGTTATTATTATTATTATTATTATCATTGTTATTATTATTATTATTATTATTATTATTATTATTATTATTGTCATTATTATTATTATTGCTATTATTTTTAATTCATATATTTGCTTAGTTTGGTTTGAGGCCTGGGTTGGACTTACAGTACTGGACATAAAACACAAGATCCCAATTCTGTGAGGAGTCACCCGCACGTCCCATATCCAGGGTTAGATTTCCCTTTGCCTAGGGTTGGCCATGCAGGAAATGGCATCCAGTTCTTAGTGTCCTTAATTATAACTCATTTGGAGTGTAAGTCGTCTTCATTCAGGGAGTAGTCTATGGTGCTAGGCAGCTTATGATTATAGGTTCTTGATATGCAAATCCAGTTATGCCCCTATAAATTCTTTGACGCAGCAGCCGCATGCTGCATCTTTTTTTTGTGACCTTGCATTCAGTAGGAAACCATCAATATCTCTCACTACCATTATTTCCATGGAAAGTCTGAAATCGCATATCAGTTGCAACCTATAGTTTGAGTTTCTCAAGGCACGTCGTGCATTTTTTTCTTCCTTCCTTCCTTTCTTCCTTCGTATTCCTTCCTGCCTCTCATCCTTACACTCACTCCCTCTTCCCTACTTTTCTTCCTTCCATCTTTTTTTCCTTCCTCTATTCCTGCCTCCATCTTTCCTCCTTTTCTTTTTTCTTTCTTTCCCTCCTTCCTCCCTTTGTTTCTTTCTTTCATTCCTTCCTTCCTTCCTTCATCTCTCTTTCTCTCCCTCCCACTTTCCTGCTTTTCTTCCTTACATACTTCTCTCTTTCTTTCCATTCTTCATTCCTATTCTCATCTTTTTTCTACTTTCTTTCTTTTTCTCTTTCTTTTTCTCTTTCTTTTTCTCTTTCTTTCTTTCTTTCTTTCTTTCTTTCTTTCTTTCTTTCTTTCTTTCTTTCTTTCTTTCTTTCTTTCTTTCTTTTTCTCTTTCTTTCTTTCTTTTTCTTTCTCTTTCTCTCTTTCTTTCTTTCTTTTTCTTTGCTTCCATCCTTTTCTTCTTCCTTTCTCTCTCTCTCCTTTATGTCTTTCTTCATTCTTCTTCCTTACATACTTGCTCTCCTCTTCCCTCCTTTCCCTCTTTTACTTCCTTCCTTCATTCTTCTTCCTTCCTGCCTCCCATCCATCCATCCATACTTCTTTTTTTTCCTTCCTCTATCTCTGCGTTCATCCATCTTCCCTGCTTTTCTTCCTTACTTCTTTCCCTCTTCCTTCCCTCCTTCCTTCCTTCCTTCCTTCCTCTTTCTCTACATCCATCTTCCCTGCTTTTATTCCTTCCTTCTTTCTCTTTTTCCTTAGATTTTTTATTCGTCGTCCCTTCTTTTTTCCCCTACCTTCCCTCTTCCCTTCCCTCCTTCAATTTCTTCTTCCTTTCTCTCTCTCTCCTTTATTTCCTTCTTCCTTTCTTGCTTCCATCCCATCCTTTCTTATCTTCTTTTGCTTTTCAGCCTAAAAATACCAAAAAAATACCAAGACTTATTTCCCTACTTTTTCCCCTCCTGTCTTTATTCTTACTTCCTCCCTACCATCCTTACATCCATTTCTGCCTCTCCTTCCTTCCTTCCTTCCTTCCTTCCTTCCTTCCTTCCTTCCCTCCTCCCTTCCTGCTACAATCTACATCTTGTTAATACCCCAAATTTTTCATATTGTCCTTGCAAAAACAGAATAAGATTATCGTTTGTCCTTTCCCAGCCACATAGCAGTTAGTTTGTTGAAGGTGAACCCTTTTCTGTCTGCATTCCAGGACTGAAGAGAAGAAAAGATTGGGATTACAGCCAGAAAGAGATGAACTGATGCAGTCTGTCAACAAACCCTCAGGTAACAGTGTCATAATTTATAAATCCGACCAACAATAGGACAGTAATTAAGGATATGAGATTCTCTTCCCACTATGGAGTCTGTTTAAGAAAACGAAGATCTCCTAAACCCAAGAAGTGACTGCTCGCTTTAAAACAAAGACTTAAATGATACGGGAAAGTGCACAGGAAGTCGTGGCCCCAAGAACTGAGGCTGTTGGGACTTGCAGATCTGGCTCAATGGTTTTACTAGGACAGCGTGCCGCCAGGACACTCAACAAGAAATTATACGCTTAAGGCCCAGACTTGTATTCTTGAAAGGACATGCAAGGAACAACTATTTTTTTTTCATAATAGACAAAAGTGAGTCTGTTCTGCTTAACAGCAAACGTAGGGAAAATATAGTAGTGTATTTTATGTTACCTAGGGCTTGCAAGGAAAGTATGTAGGACTATTCATTGGTAATCTGTGCATATATATATATATATATATATATATATGGTGGTGACATACACAGTGATTTAGAATCTAGTATTGCAGCTTAGCCCCATTGAAGGGATTGCTGCAATACCAGAAACAACCATGGATGTGAGTGGCGCTGTTTCTGGGATAAAAAAAAACCAGACAATTTTTTTTAATCCTGAAGAGTCAGCCAGCCCCAGCTTTTTTTCAAACCCTGGTCAACCCATTTACATAGCTATGCTATTCAGACACACGTTAAAGGTGCTTGTAGAGGTGACCGTGACAGGAAATATGAGAGGGTTTTTTTTCTCTTTAGACTAGCCCTATTTAGAGTGGGTCCCCAATTTGATAATCACCCTGTATTAGTCATCACATTGGATGTAATAGAGAGTGGTCGCCATGTATTGTTACATTTTTCCTGTAGCAGCCTAGACGCGTCTTCCACCAGGGATAACAGCGGATCACCGGAGGGTTAGAGAAGCCAGACCTTGCGGTTTCTTTTGGCCAAATTCAAGATATTAAAAGACTTTATCCCCCTCACATGACAGCTGGCAACTACTACAAAGGCCAATGCTCTCCAACCTATGGCTTACCAGCTGTTACAAAACTACAACCCCCAGCATGCATCTGTCTGGGCATGCTACAAGTTACAGTTTTTCAACAGCTGGAGAGACACAATTTGGATATTACTACCATAGGGCATTGTTTTTCGACCAACACCACGTGATAATAGGTCGAACAAAATGGACTTGTATCTTTTTTAATTTGCTTAAACCTTTATTTGTAACCTTGTATCATCTCAATTTTTACTAATTTCAAAAACAGTCTTTTCAGTAGAGGAATATAATATTGTGCAGGTGTTCACTTGTAATAACGTAAGCCTAAGTCTATTTGTGTAATTCCATATTCCGGAGCTGTAGGTACGGAGCCTGCCAGTAATATTTGACATTGTGTGATTCATGAAAAAGATTGCAGAAAACTGTAGAGTAACAGTCAAGGAACAAATAAAACATATTTCTTTCCTGGAGAGAATCAGACGCAGTCGAAGGGTCACTTTGCCGAGGAGATGTCATATGTAATTATTTGCCAGGTCTGCTGGGGTTATCCCGAGCCTGGCTAACTAGGGAGGGAATAGACTGGCCCTCATGACAAGATATATACATTATGAGGATGGTTGGGGACCTTTACGCAGATCAGAATTATTGTCCCTGTAGGGAAAGGTGTGAATTGTACAGTAGCCACAAACAAATAATTAAATGAATGAATGTATTCTCATTAGAGTTCTAAGAAGTTGACCAACAGTCTGGTGTTTCCTTGAGGAATTCAGTATGAAGATTTTACCTCCAGGCAAATGTAGGACCCATACAAAAATTATGGGAGGACAATAAAATGTTTCACGCCTTCAACTTTTTCATAAAAATGACGTAAGGCTGCTTTTACACTTTTGTAAATCCATATTATGGCCGCAAAGCCCGGTCCTCCCATGATTCGACTGAACCGGACTCAAAACAACACAGGAGCCTAGGGTGGTCTAAGTTAATTTCAGTAGAACCACGAGAGGTCCAGGCATTGCGGGCGTAATAAGGAAGCCAAAACGCATCGGCATTATCGCCTTGTCAAAGCGGACTCAAGAGTAAGAAAAAGGAACGGAGCTCTCCTAATCTGTTTGGAAGACCCACCAATGATAGGAGAAGATTGATTTTAGGTCTATCTCCAGTTTTAAAAAGGACACCACTGTCTTCTGGGGAACCCCTGACCAGGCTCCAGGAAAACCTAGACCCTGGTTGGAAAACACTGATATGGGTACTACAATTCCCCTGAGATCAGCTAAGGTTGGCGAATGATTGATTGTAAAGGGGTTGCCTGGTATGGATGACCTACTATTTTCATGAGTTTCCCGGTGACTAGCTGACGGCATGTCCTAGTGCTGGGACCACCATTCCATTCCAGTGTGCTTTACTAACACTTTGGCTATGTGATATAATGTGTCTGCTTTGTGATCATGATGCATGCCGCCATCTTTCTATGCCCATGGGGCAAACCATCAAGGTAGCAGAAGTAGCAGTTTCTACCGATCCCGCTCAGAGTGGAGGTGCAGTTAGGAACCACTGTGGATTATGGAAGGGGGGAGAGGAAGAGGCAGTGTGACACGGAATCCAAATTACTAGGAGACCAAGGAAAGACATGGAAGACCAAAATAATCAGAAGACTCTGCTTAAGTACAGGGTCCCTTTAAGAAACGGAGAATTATTCTTCCCAACTCTTCTTCTACTCGTCTGAAAAATGGTCCAGAAGTAAAACATTCTGTTGTTTTTAATGCAAATCAATACGATGCCTTTTTACTCTGGTGTTCTACTCTCTGGACTGTATAAACATGTCACATAAATGTCACATAAATAAAGGTGCAAAGTGCTGGATTATGTCAACATCAATGTAGGGTACTTTTAATGGCCATAAATACATGTTTGACACAGATCTATAGGATTTGTTTTTTTTCTGCAATTTTTTATTTGCAGCAAGGCATGGAACTTAAGCTCTAACTCCGGTCAGAGGGTCACAACTTTCAGAAAATGACCAGGACTGAATGACTACTCAGCCCCCGACATTTTATTTCTTGACAATTCACACCAGCGGCTAATAGCAGTAGTCATAGGGATGGATGTTACCATGACTTTAAACTACCGCTTCCCCTCATGGGACATAGTGGGAGGTGGGAGTCTAAACTGCCTCCATAGATGATGCTGACGCTTATAGTTAGTCCTCAGCACAGTCCAGTGAATGTTGGCGGTGGGCAGAAGAATGTGACTGCCACCCGCTCCACTGTACAGTGCCGAGCGGAAGAGGAATATTGGGTTAAGGAAACCCAGTGATTTTTTTTTTTTCGAGACGGTCATTTTTCTGCGTATTAAATTAAGAATAAAGTCAAACTTTAGTGCAGTGACTGGAATTTCATTTTAATTCTGCAAATAATTTTTAGTCAAAAAATTTCAAAAACGATATTGTGGATGAAATACGAACGAAAATTCTCTGTGAAATATAATGCAAAATCATGAGTGGTCTTTTTGTGTGAGGTCTTTTTGAATTCTATTTTGACTTACATTGGTTCTGGATTTTTTACATGGGTATGTTGGATGACAAAGGACAACCTCTAATGACATCCGTCACAGAGTCCATAAGGGTTGCAAACCAGCTTTCTACAGACCCTTAACGGCATTGAAATCTGTATTGGTATGTGGAGTTACATACACTAGCAATGCTGATTTACTTGTAATTTCAGACGGTGTCCAACTTGGTCTCCACCAAGATGATTCTTTGGCCCACCCTTCATCTATGCAGAACGTGTCCATGTCAACTTTTCACCAAAGTCTTGGTTGATATCATTGCACACACAAGACATATCAATAAGGTCTAATAGGTTATTTGTGAATTACCCCATAAGAAATAGATCCTAGTGGCAATTATGGCCTCCAAAGTCATGTCCAAAGGGTGTTGTCTTCTGCTGGACCTTTTGAACCCATTATTGTGTCAGAGCCTGGACCCACAAAAGGATCCTCTGATTGGACAGTCTGACCCTGTCTATGAAAAGAGTAGTTACAACACTTATGGTCCCAGTAGGAATAGTCACCCCACATCAGTTAACTATTGGGATTGAGATAATTTATAAATGGCAGAACAGAATATTCTAAGATTTCACAGGATCTAATAACTTAGGGACTTTTTTTATTTCAAGAGTTTTCGTTTTTTTAACTTTAGGAGGAAATACTCTTTTAGGATTTGCTATCTCTATATTATTTTATAGCCATGGCTACAAAGACCAGTCCCATTTCCCAAGGTGAGAGAACATTTAAAATAAACATACCTGACTCCTCGCAGAGCTGAAAGTGATTCTGAGCTGCTTCCCGTAGCGAAATGCGTCATGCTCGCATGGATTATAGAATTCACCATCTCAATTTATGAAATAAATAGCTATTTTGTATATATATATTAGAGCTTATATGATTTTTGTATATTGATGTCTTTATGTTCTCATTTAACAGAGAAAAAATACTCTTTCTTCTTCTTTTATTTGTTGCTAAAAAAGTTGCACGCGGTTAGCGAAATCTACAAGCTGATTACCTGGGAATGGAGGGGGGCTCACACTGAGAAGACAGCTAACGCTTATTTTACTTTGAATATTCCAAAATCTTTTCTTGTTAGCATTTAAAGAAAGGGAGAAATCGAGCATCACGCTGGCGACCATTATTATAACAATGTTCTGTCATTATCCTCCCTTCTAGGGGGCATATTGCCTGTGCTGTCTACTTAGCTGTGCAGAAATACATATTTTTGCTAATATCAAGATAGCACTGAGGAATCGGTCAGATAGAACTGTCACATAAAAAAGGACCCGTTTCTATTAAATCACAGAATCTATTAACTTAAAAAAAAACAAGAACGGACATTATATATATATATATATATATATATATATATATATATATCTATTGAAAACTCACCAATAAAATTCATAAATTCCATTATTTTAAATTTACAAATTTCAATGAAAAATATATTCCCAGGAAAAATAATAATTCCTTTGACTGCTTCAACCTATGTTTTCGAGGTGCTAAAAAAATGATCAAGCTGTATTTGGTATTTCGGTGCTATTCTCAAAAAGTTACAACCAGAAATGACCACCATTGAATCATTAGTAGGGATTATGGAGTCTGTACGATGGAACACATACTCTCTACGGTTCTGTATTATGGAGTCATATGCACTCTGTAAGTTGTCGTATTGGGCTTCCTTGTGAGACCGAATTCTCCCCTAGTGTCATTGCTTTTATGTCCATAATACAACATGTAAACAAATTTTTCAAATGGATTCCAATGAATCTGTGAGAAAAATCCTCTCCATGCCTCTATTTGAAATTGAAGGCACACGAGAATCAGTACAGGCCATAGACTTCTATAGGTGCCATAATATGAGTCCTTTCCATACTTATCCTAGTATGAGCACTCATCCAGCTCGGAGAACTTATTTACAGATTTTCGGGGTTCCCACTGACCTAGGGGGCAATTATATAAGTGCTCGTTACTTGGCCCTCAAAGAAACGAATGAATACTGGCACTCCTTGAGAGCCGCACTGGGTACAGATCTTGGTAATATAAGGGGCTCCCAAATCTCAGCTTAAAGGGTTTGTTCACTTTGGAATAACCTTTTTATTAGCAGAGTCACCCAAAGATAAGGTTATCACAAGCGATCAGCTAAAAATCACAGGCATTACTGGCAGCAAGTGTTCAATTCCCCTGCAGCGCCACCACAGGAGAAATTAAGCATTACATGGTGCCCATTTAAGTCAATGTACAATTTGTGTAATGTATGGACGTGCCGGGTCCTGCAGAGACAGAGATGCTTTTATATCCTTTAGCTAAGGATGTTTTTATCAGGGATTTCGGTATTTTAACAGGAAGAATAGCTGTAATACTTTTGTCTTCAAAAATACCGGAGATCTGTATGAAACCAGAGTTGTCATATATGTCATGGTTCTGTTATAAATGGAAGACATGATGCTAATGTGAACAAAGCCGAAAAAACTAGGGTCCTGAGAATAAAAACACAAACAAAATACATGAATTTTGCCTTCAAATACTTTTATGCAGAATATAAAAAACCACAAGTCAAGTAACTACACGATGTACCAGGCACAGCTCCAAAAAAGTTGTAACACAATATAATATTATGCAGAATCGGAGAATTCATTGTCCCCTTATGTACGTCGCAATGTTATTCTTTACCAAAATAAATTTGTCACAAACTTTGTCTTATCTTCCTGATACCAACACCAGATAAATCACGGCTGGGCCGTTTTTTTTGTGATCCTCAGAATATACAGACACTGTATTGCGGCTGTTTGCAAACTTATCATCCCACATCTGATTGCTCCTCTCCCTCGAAGGATGCAGAAATTATTAAATATATTCATTACACTGTGGATTTGATATATTTTCTTTCTCAGACACTCTGCCTACTCATACGTTATACATTTATAAAAAAATATCTCTCTAATACTTAATGGCAGTAAATCTGTGACTATCAGCGGGACTGTATTTCAAACATCAAGCAATGCAGATATAGCGGCGGTCCTAGTGGCAAAGGTAACCGGTAAAATGACAAAAATAGAGTATAATACATGCATAAGCCGAGTTTGTCAAAGCAAGACACCCCCCCTATGATGCCTTTAAATCCAACTCTGACCTTGACCTTATTGACCTGTAAGGTCAAATTGGCCTTATTTGGGTTGTTCTCTACATTGGACTATAATGTTCTCCCTGGCTTCCAGATTGATTTAAAGGGAATATCCATCTTTGTAAATCATTTTGTAGTTTATATATTAATATTATCTATGTATGAAGTTAAAGCTAACGGGGCATATGCTCTGGTCCCTGGGGGGGGGGGGGTGCCGATGAGGTACTTTGCCCTGATCAAAATATATAGGTAGAGGGAGCAATCTGAACAACCCTTTAGCTTTCACTCGTCCTCAGTTGCAGACTGTTAGGAGCTGGAAATCTTTTATCTTGATGAGTCCCATTGCCCATAATTCATAAGCACTAAAAAAAATGATTTAATCTGCAAGAAAGTCTAGTAAAAATATGAAAAAATGGCCTCTTCTCTCAGATGGTGTCCATACCCCTTACCTGCTTAAATTAAGTAGGGGCTCTATGCAATAAATCTGGTCCTAGGTGGCATTATGGTCTCACCAACAAAAAGGGGCTATGAGTCAACTCCCGATTGGCAGACGGTCTGAACATCCGGGGTTGACTCACTGCCCCTTTTTTGTTGGTGAGAACATATTACAAGGTAGGACCAGATCTCAACTCTTACGCTGGTGCTTCAAGAACTGCAGGTGAAATCTTATATCTCCACCAGGAAAACTCTTTGTACAACATCATCAGAAGTTCTTGTGGTTGGCCATAGATTGTCTATTGTCTCACCTCCCAACATATCCTCGTCCTCAAAAACAAACCTACCGACCTGAAGAGTTAACAACCCTACCGACCTGAAGAGTTAACAACCCTCAGAATAAATGTACCTAAAACCTTATCAAGAAATGTTTTCTACCACTGGTTGCCAATTAAGTCTGTAAATATAATAACAATAATAATAAGGATTATAACAAATTATATTTGTGTTGATTATTTCAGAAGTATCTCGCTTCAGATATGCTCAACTTTTTATGATTCTTTGGCTAATTCAAAACAAATTCTCAGAGGAGCGATGCCAACTGGAAGCCCTCCAGTATTACAATATTAATTAACAGTAGATAAAAAGTAATCATATATTACATCAGTGGTGTTTTATAATGTTTAATTACAGGGCTTGATGAATAGGTTCCACACCTGTCCAGATAAGGTTCCATTTGTAATAATTTGATGAAGCTTTTTTTTTTTTCTCTTCCGAGAGAGCCTAATGGAAAGAAATTCGGTTAGATTAAGTACCTTTGTCTGAAGTCAGTTTTTCTCGTTTACCTCCAGAGTAGACCACAGGTGCGAAATTCTCAAAAATAGTGGTATAAACGGCCCGGAGCTCTTTGGGAGTCTACGTAAAATGTGATTAAATGCTTCCTCTGGAATGTTGGCTTGGCACTAAGGACAATGGACGTGAATGGATCTGCTCAGACACCACCGTATGGTTGAAAGGCTTTTTCTCCAGATCTGACCGAGTTCCTGACACAAACACCATTGTTCTCTTTTGTTTAATTAACAGAGTTTGCTCTTCTTTCCCCTAACACCAAATTATGTAAAGCCTCCTCCCCAGGTCAGCCCTGGCTCACAGGTGGTCCGTCTCAGCCAGGTGTGTAGCAGTTTATTCAGAAGAGTTGACTTTTGTCGAAGGTAACAATAGTTTTTTGATTAAACTATGTTTGAAGGGGTTGTATGGGATTGGAAAAAAGGATCTGTTTGTATTCCCATGAACAGCACCACTCTTGCCCATAGGCTGTGTCTGGTATTGCAGCTCTGCCCCATTCACTTGAAACTGCAATCAGTATTACTGTTAAGCTGTGCGGCCCCACAACTTCCAAGCTCACCCGTATCAATTGGTATGACAACCCGGGCAGCTGCAGACTGGTCAGTGAAGGAAGAACGTTCCTCCTGAGCCCTCTACTGCAGAAGCACGTCCGCCTTCACTGGCCAATGCCACAAATCAGAAGTTCAGGGACTGAGAAGAAAGGATTCCCAGAGGTATTGAGTGAGAGGCACAGGCATGGTGGGAATATGACAAAGTGGCAGGAAACGACCGACCTTTCCTGGGCTTCTTTCTCTCGGCGGCCATGTACTGCCCCCGCCTCAGATGAATTTCTGGTATCCAGCACATAAAGGTAATATTATTAAATATAAAATATGGGATAACTGATGTAGTGTTACTAATGTGAGGCACATGGGGTTAATGTGAGGCATGCAGAGTTACTAATGTGAGGTACATACATGGGGTTACTTACTATTAATGTGAGGCATATGGGGTACTAAATTACTAACCTTATGTTCCTCACATTGATAGCCAGTAACTCCATGTACCTCACATTAGTAGCCCTGTGTACCTCAAGTAATTAAACCGATGTGCCTCACATTAGTAACACAAGGGTTAATTACTATTAATGTGAGAACAGCAAATGAGATTAAATTAGTAACACCACGTGCCTCACATTAAGGATGCATATACACGTTGCGATAAAATCAGAGAATGGATAGACAGATAGACGGATGGATAGATAGATAGACGGATGGATAGATAGATAGATAGATAGATAGATAGATAGATAGATAGATAGATAGATAGATAGATAGATAGATAGATAGACGATCGATCGATAGATAGACGATCGATCGATAGACGATCGATCGATAAGACGATCGATAGATAGGCGATAGATAGGCGATAGATAGATAGGCGATAGGCAGACAGGCGATAGACAGACAGGCGATAGACAGACAGACGATAGACAGACAGACGATAGACGATAGATAGACAGGACAGACAGATATTGAAATGTAACCTTTTTTATTTTTACAGGTATCGCTCTGACATCTATAGTATTTTTTTTTCCCTTTTAATCTGCAGTAACCCAAAAGTGATTTCTCCTGCAGATCTCGTAACGTCCTGTAATATCGATATGTCACTCTCCCCCCTACACATTTAGTATGACCCTCCAATTTTACTCTAAGCCTCCTTCACAGATCATTTCAACATTTTTTTCTTTCCTCCACTCACACTCACAGCCTCCGACCTTCAAACAAAATATAAAAAAAAGGAAAGCCTTGATTTTTAATCTGCAGGAAGATGACATTTTTTATACGGGTTAGACACACATAACTTACTATTATCAATCTGAACTCTTGTCTGAATGGAATTTGTACTCAACCTACACGCTGTAGCTGAAGTGGAAGATTTAAAACTCTCAATAAACTTGCAGCAAACAGCAGACTTTATTATGAGTTGTTTGTCCAAGAAGTCCATTTGAGCTCAGTATTTCACACCAGCCATTGCCCGGGCAGAGTTATTATTGCCTTGTTCGGAAAGTGAAGTGCTTTTAACACTGATTTAATGCTTGTTGTTACGTGACATCTTGTGCTTGGAATCTCCCTTTAGGTTTGTGCAAAATCGGTTTATAGAAAGCTGCGTGCTTACAGATACATTTCGGAAACATGCATAAAAAATAAGCATAAAAAAAAAAAAGATATAAAAAAAAACAAAAACAAAAAAAAATACAAAAAATGTAAAAAAAAAATAAAAAAAAAAGGCACATTTTTGGGAAAGAGCAGAATATATTTGATGGCAAGGAAAGGAAATACTCGACATGTTGTCTTGTGTGGCATTGCAGTATGTTTGGGCCAGGGGGCAGGCAGGGAAGCTTAGCAGGTGATACAGTATAATAGGAACTAAAATGATATAGTGCAGCGGATCGGGTGGATGGTAAGTCAAGAAATGCTAAATACAGATATATGGCAGACATTACAACGAGGCATTCACAAAGCGTCCTGTGCATCAATGTGCATCGTATCATTCTGGAAAGAACAGACTGTTTGGACTCCTGGTGCAATGAAGCTTTAATACAAGTCAATCTATTTATCAAGTAACTCAGATTTACACCTGAAGGCATTTTTTTTTTCATTATTAAATCTAGAAAACAACAAAAACAACAAAAAAATAATCCAACTGGAGCATCTGTTATGGCATATGAACAAAGGGTGTGTATACTTTCGCAACCATGTTTTTTGGTTGAAAAACCAAAATAAAAAGGGCAACATGCAAATAGTTTGGATTAAAGTCTCCTATCGTTTTGTGTATGCAGCTCTTAGGGAGGGTTCAGACGTGGCAGAATTTTTCCACTGAAAATGTTGCTGCAGATTCGTTGCGAATTTGCAAAAACATTTTCATATTTGACAGGTAATTCAGACGTTGCGCATATCACTGCGGACTTGCCTCAGATTTAAGCCTTTGCATTGCACAGGGTTTGCTTGTAGTCTGCAATCATGGAGACACAAAGTTCTGCATGGGAGCTGTATACACATAATGGTAGGAGACATTTCATGAAGGCAAACTCATTTTGATTAGAGCAAAGTTGTGGTTGCAAATGTAAGTGAATAGAGTAGATAGGCAGGGAATGCAATGACATTTACTCCTGCACAGTTGATATTTTTGTGTACTTAATTTTTGGAATTCGAAAATTACAATTTCTGAAAACTTTTTTTAAGATAATTTCTTTTGAGATCTTTCAAAGTGGTATGGCCAAATTGAAATAGACACCTCTTACCAAGCAGCATTATGTCTTTAAAGTCCTTCCTACCCTAAAGGGTTTGTCAGGGCACGGACTGTTTTTTCATACTGAAGACCTATCCACAGGATAGGTCATCAGTATATGATCGGTGGCGATCACCCGGACCCCGCACCGATCAGTTGCTCCAGCTGCCTCCGGGCACCAGATGTCCATGCTGTAATCAATGGCTCCAGTCACGGAATAGCAGCCAAACTGCCGTACTGAGGGTCCGCTCATTTTCAAGTGAATAGGAGCAGGGTTGCTGATCTGCAGCACGGCCACTATTCAGCGGTTGGAGCCATCTAAATACGGGTCCAAATACTGCATACCCTACATAACGTCCGATGCCCAGAGGCAGCCGGAGCAGCTGATCAGTTATCGGACCCCCACGATCATATACTGATGACCTATCCTGTGGATAGATCATCAGTTGGCCGTGCCTGGACAACCCCTTTAAGTTTATGCCCATTTCTACAACACTAACAGTACCACCACCAAAGGTTTAACACTAGTCACAGTACACAATGGATATAGTATATAGTTTATCTCATGATAAAAATCAAAGACTTTGTTTTTTGGGGTGAAATTCTGTTTAACATTTGTAAATTTAATGTCAATCCGCAAATGAGTTTACTAAAAAATGAAGAAAAAAACAATAAAAACGATGTAATAAATAGAAAACCACTTAGTACAATATCTGCTTGTAGTCACGTTGCCTCCTAACTTTCGGCTTTTTTGCATTCTCCTTCGCTTCGCTCCTTGTAGTTACCATATAGGTGACTGATTATAGCCGTACAGATTCATATATCTTCCCCGTTAGCCCCTGCTGAGCTTATTAAGTTGGTATATCAAGTCAGCATGTCCCTTAGTTATCGTACACAAACTGTAAGAGCGCGGTATAATTCCGTATCTGTCCCTCTACCTGTCATTTCACTCCTCTTTACTGATGTTGAAAGAAATTCCTACTGTCAGTCATATAAGCAATTCACTTTGTTCCGAGGCAGTGACATCCTTGTTTTGTCCCGTCCCCCCCACCACCACCGAACCGGCTTCTCGAATTAGCATTCTCAAAATTTAGACTACCTCATTAGACTGAATAAATTTAAAAGCTGATTTTTAAAGACACGTCCTGACTTTCCATAGTCATATATTCGGCGTGTTTGGAAGAAGTCGCTGAAAAGCTTGGCTCGCAGGTATATATCTTATGTTTTAAGGACCATGGGGTGTTTTAAGGCTTCAAAAACCACCTATCCTAAAATAATCTCTTAATTATGATGTTTCTGTCTCGCTGTATAGGCCTTTATGGTTCTTCTACACAGGAGGAGTTCAGTCTGGGAATTGCGTCAAAAGGGGTTTGGTGACAGAAAGGTTTAATTGGGGACGAGCTGAAGAGGCGATGGTGGGAGGGGAGGGGGGGTATGAAGTAAGCAGTCACAATTTATTAGAAAATGCACATTGTATACTGATATACAGGTTGCTTCAATTAGGGATGATCGCTCACTTTCTAGCTAATCCAGTCCCCTGGGGTAAGTTATTTACATGTAAATAATGGCTATGTGCAATACTGATAATGGTGCTTGAAATGACCCTGTACAATGCAAGAAATTGCCTTTACAGGCACCTCCTGGTACTGTGTAGAAACATGACAGTGTAAGTTTCAGTGTAAAAAAAGATATTCTAACGCTCTCCGACTGTCTAAAGCCAACCAAGGAGATGTTAATAATTTATAGAAGGACTACTACTTATTATGTATATATAGTCCAGAACTGGGTCTACAGAGCTTGTCATTTAACCCTTTGAAGCTGCATCGGGAAGAGAAATGAATGTCCCCGCTCCAACATCATTTTGATTCTTTAACCTCAATAGGTGCAACATTCTGTGCTGATTTATTTCTTAATATAGCGTTCAGAGGTCAGAATATTTGTGATCTCCATATCCACAGTGTAGAGAATAGAGTTAAAACATTAAATTGTACTCCAATATTTATCCTGTACTTTGGTTAATCACTTTTACCTTGTGTGGCGCACGCCTAAATTGTTAATCCTAATAAAAAAAATGTTCTGCCTGCTTGTAGCTGCCACTAGGTGGAGCTCAGTGTCCTCTAAGCTCATGTGCTCCCTCTGGTGGTGATTGCAGGCAGTCAATATTTTATCTTTCAACTTGCGTCTATTCAGGGGGTTACTACTGCTCTAAACATATATTAATAAATCTGTAGAGAATGTTGGACCTAAGAACGACATGGTGATAAAAAATAGACCTTCACTTGGGAATCACCTTCAGAAATCAATCTTATAGTAATGTATTGGGTTGGAAAAGTCCATTTATTACCACTTCCCAAAAGGCAGTGCCCTCTAGAGCATCACAACCTCCTTGATTTTGGATTCAGCGCTTTTCAAAGCTCAGAGACCCCCACATTTTAACCTCAATTCCCCCATCTGGACAAATGCAGGTGATGAGATGTTATAAAGCTGCAGAGAAATGCATAAGTTATAGCGACCTAGCATTACACGGCCGACCATACATGATCAATTTGAGTCTGCCATAGCAGGAGCTGCTAATAAAAGGGAGACCCAACTCTACGATATCAGGTCAATATGACCTAATAGAGCATATGGACCCTTTAAGTTAAAGGGGTAGTCGAGGATTAGAAAAAAATGTCTGCTTTCTTCCAAAAACAGCACCACACCTATCTACAGGTTGTGTGCGGAATTGCAGCTAAAACTTGTTCACTTTAATGCAGCTGAGCTGCTGCTCATGGACAGGTGTGGCGCTGTTTTTGCAGGAAAGCAGCCATGTTTTTCTAATCCTGGACAACCTCTTTGATACTATAGGTTTACTTGCAGTCCCATGTTACCCTGTCCTAGCTGGGCTGGACTGGGCCACCAAAGAAGCATGGATTCCTTAGGTAGACCCAGACCCTATGCGGACCTTCTTATTGATGCTATGTCATATATAAACCATGATATCTGCAGAGATCATGATGTAGTTAAAGGGGAAATTCACTTAGGCCTTGTTCACACGTCGCTAAAAAGAACCCTAGCGTTTTTGCAAAGCACTGTACAAAGTACAGGCGTTTTTTACGTGTTTTTAGGAGAGTTTTCGGCACGTTTTTTGGGCACGTAATTAGAACTCCCATTGACTATGTGATTTAGGCGCATTTTCGTCGCATTTTAAACACCAGGAATTGACCTGATGCTTCTTTTTTTACACATTGCCTTTTTTAAACACGCGAGTGCAAACAAAACGCGTTGTATGCACTACAATGCATTTTCCCATTGATGTCAATGGGTAGCTTAAAGCATGCGTTTTTGACGCGCATTTCACAATTCTTCGGCGCGTAAAACGCAGCAAAAACGCATCGAATACACACCGCGCGGACAAGGTCTTATTTTATATAGTTGGGGTGTAGAATCCAAAAATTACCTTCTTCATTCGGCCCGAGTTACCTTAGTCCAACATGTGTCCCAACAACTGTAGGACTTCAAGACAAACCTAAGCTAACTAGACATAGAACTGACATTGTCAAATGTAGTAGGGCCGAGTTTGTCATTTGACAACCTAAGGCCTCATGCACACGACCGTAATTGCAGCATGGACTGCCGCGGAGTGTCATCCGCGGGCCGCCCGCAAATCACGGACCATGCACACATTGATTTCTATGCAAACCTGGACCGTATAATGACGTATCTTTCTGCGGTCCGGTTTTCCGGCCAATGCACGAACCGTAGAAACCACGGTCTTGTGCAGAAATTAATGGGTCCGCAATTCACCCGCTGAATTGCGGCCGCAAAAACACGTTCGTGTGCATGGGGCCTAAGGTGGGATTTAATCTGATACTGAATATAATTTTACCTGAAACGGTTATCACAACGCTATGTAGCCCCAGAGATACATTCAGCTCTGCTACATTTGTATTATACATAAATCCCAGAGTCTCCTACCATAAAATAGTTAAAGCGTGTTCGAAATTAAGCATCAAATGAATCGGCGTTTCATCCCTTTGTGTACAAAACATCCACATTGTTGCAGCGTTCGCCAGACGAGATATGAGATTGAAGGCAGAGTTAAAATCATTGTGTATCCGGCAGCGAGCAGACAAAGCTGAATGGAATGTGTGAGCAAGAACACCATCGCGAGCAATAAAAAATATTCTACATGTAAAAGCGGATATACATGCGGGAGAAAAAAAACACGCATTGTTCTAAGGACGGCGGCGATGAATATGGTTGTAATTTTAATGTTTTTTTTTTATGAAAAAAGGTCATCGTTGGCGAGGTCGGGTTTTTCTTAAGGTCATTTCACATTGAGATATCTGCCTGCTTCTGACATTTCATGCGGAAGAGGCACAACTATCCTGACACATGGAATGGGTTCTTTACAAACCCAATGGCTATTTCTATCAACATCTGTTATTTCTCCACAAAAGGGAAATATGCATTGATTGCAAACACGGCTTCTAAATAGGAACGCAGCGGAGATTTTCCTTCTTAAAAAGGCAACAAAGCCCGAGCTGCATAAAAAAAAATAAAGCTATGTTGTGATGAAGAGTAGAAAAGTAAAACTGGCTTTATCATAAAGTAGGGCCCTGTTCACATCACGCTTTTTGGACTACGTTCAACGTGAAGCTCCCAACATATGCGTTAAAGGTTGGCATCCGTCACCCGTAGACTAGTATGGGATACGTTTAACGTAACCCTTTCCATGACGTCTACATTAATTGGATGCCATACTAGTCTATGGGTGATGGATGCCTTTGATAGGGTAAGTTCACACAGTGCAGATTTTCCACAACAGATTTTTTTGTATTCCGCATCATGACGTCTACATTAGTTGGATGCCGTACTAGTCTATGAGTGAGAGATGCCACTGTTAGGTCCAGTTTACACAGAGTTGTTTGGCGCTGATTATTGACACGGAAACCACGACGGAATCAGCGCCAAGAAACGGCATTTAGCCGCTCACGAAAAAAAAATGGCATGTTTTCTTGCCGAAGTTCCACCTCTAACCTCCCAATGAAATCAATGGGAGGCAGAGAAAGCTTTTATTGCTGCTTTTTTTGCCCGAGACCCTCAATGGCTGCAGGTGAAAAATGCAGCAAAAAACGCAGCAAGAAAGTGCAGGCAGGTCAAAATCTGCAGATTTTTTTCTGCCTGCAAATTCCTCCGTGTGAACAGGGACTTAGGCGTCCATCACAGGCATCTGTCATCCATAGGCTATTATGTTAACGTATACGTCATGAAAGGCTATTGAAATCTCATGACGTATACGTTTAACAGATGCCCGTGATGAATGCCGTACAGTCGTATCCGTTACCATTAGGCTCCCATGTTAAAAAAAAAAACTTATACGGCGCCGTATTTTCTTTTTTTCCATACCTAAAATTAAGTACACCGAGGGGCTCTCCGTTCCGGATCAAAGAATGGCACCTTGTGCAGGATACCGCTCTGACACATCCATATGAACCAATAGGACATATGGACAGTGGTTGTCTTCATGAGATGGCGCATTTAAAGAATATGAAACCCTTTAAACTACTTTTTTTTTTAATAAAACAATGTTTCAGGTGATTTTAAGCAACTTTTAAATAGATTTTTATAAAAAAAAAATACAGCTTCCATGTACCTATGTATCCTGTATAGATAGAAGCTGTGTCTTGTGGACAAAGCCAATTCCGTCAGGTCAGCTGGACTGACGGCACGGCTGAAACCAGTTCTGCGCGTCTCTAAGTTCCAGCTATCAGCCGAGCCGTCAGTCCAGCTGACCTAACGAAACCGGATTTGCAGGCAAGCTACAGCTTCTATTTATACAGGATACATTGATGCTGGATCTGAAAAAACCCAAAAACAAAACACTTAAAAGTTATTTAAAACATCTAAAACATTGTTTTATTTTTTTTTAAAAATGAATTAGTGCAAAGGTGTTCATAGCCCCAAAGGACATCAGATTACCATGTATGACTGACTGGCTACATGGCATAAAATATATTGTATAGATCATAGTTAATATTGATATCCTCAGTATTCACTAGCCCGGTGCCCCCTGCCTCTCCCCTCCTCCTTCCAGTCCCTTATCAATGATTGACTGCGGACGATGGATCTACCTGTACACACACGCAACTTTATGTTTCTGCCACTGTTTAATATACATTGTGTTTCAACTCCTCACAGTTTTTACATCTCTGCTTGCTATTAGTAAATGGGAACACTACTCACAGCTTAGGGTTTGTTACACTTTTATCCAGTTGATACAATCTGACCTAAATGCATCATTAGCAAAAAAAAAATCCTCTGGTTTAGTTTGTTACAATGTATCAGTGCAGATAGAATGTATTAGCCGGTAGAAAAGACTGTGTAGGTCACAAGGATTGTGTAGACTGGATACAACTGTAGCAAACCTCTCAGATGTGAAATCTTGAAAATGTTACTTATATGTATCTACCTTTTCTATTTGTTTCTTTATCTCATATCTATCTATCTATCTATCTATCTATCTATCTATCTATCTATCTATCTATCTATCTATCTATCTATCTATCTATCTCATATCTATCTATCTATCTCATATCTATCTATCTATCTATCTATCTATCTATCTATCTATCTATCTATCTATCTATCTATCTATCTATCTATCTATCTATCTATCTATCTATCTATCTATCTATCTCATATCTATCTATCTATCTCATATCTATCTATCTATCTATCTATCTATCTATCTATCTATCTATCTATCTATCTATCTATCTATCTATCTATCTATCTGTCTGTCTGTCTGTCTGTCTGTCTGTCTATCTATCTATCTATCTATCTATCTATCTATCTATCTATCTATCTATCTATCTATCATCTATCTATCTATCTATCTATCTATCTATCTATCTATCTATCTATCTATCTATCTATCTATCTATCTATCTATCTATCTATCTCTCTCTCTCTCTCTCTCTCTCTCTCTCTCTCTCTATCTATCTATCTATCTATCTATCTATCTATCTATCTATCTATCTATCTATCTATATCTCTGTCTATCTATCTATCTATCTATCTATCTATCTATCTATCTATCTATCTATCTATCTATCTATCTATCTATCTATCTATCTATCTATCTCATATCTATCTATCTATCTATCTATCTATCTATCTATCTATCTATCTATCTATCTATCTATCTATCTATCTATCTATCTATCTAATCTCTATCTATCTATCTATCTATCTATCTATCTATCTATCTATCTATCTATCTATCTATCTCTCTCTCTCTCTCTCTCTCTCTCTCTCTCTCTATCTATCTATCTATCTATCTATCTATCTATCTATCTATCTATCTATCTATATCTCTGTCTATCTATCTATCTATCTATCTATCTATCTATCTATCTATCTATCTATCTATCTATCTATCTATCTATCTATCTATCTAATCTCTCTCTATCTATCTATCTATCTATCTATCTATCTATCTATCTATCTATCTATCTATCTATCTATCTATCTATCTATCTATCTATCTATCTCATATCTATCTATCTATCTATCTATCTATCTATCTATCTATCTATCTATCTATCTATCTATCTATCTATCTATCTATCTATCTATCTATCTAATCATAATCAGCATAACCGAGTCTGCCATGTGTATTCACCATGCAACTTTATAGAATTTCAATTGTATTCCTGCTCTGGCCTTCTTCTTTCCCTATAAGTGGGTCAAGAACTTTGCCCCCCTGTCTACGGTATCACATGACGACCTTTCACTAAAACCCAGCTCTAATTTTTTGCTTCAGTGATTAAGGATCAGAATTTGTCAGAAAAGAAAAAAAAAAGTTCACATTGCTCATGCAAAGAAATCCTATTCCTCACTATGAAAACAATTTCTCAAAGAAAAATAATTGTACTGACACAGAAAGCAATAAACAAATGGAAGATTATGGGGGGGGGGGCATTTAATTTGAGTTGGAGCGCACACATTTGCACTAAGAATTAAATTTCATCCTAATACATCTGTTATACAAACACAGCTCCACACGTGATACTGGACTGCGAAAGATAGAATTAATTTGGTCAATAAGACAACAGTAATGAACTATTTCTGAATTATTCTAATATAAATGTCCAAATAAACCAAGATTTTTATTATTTTTTTTAATTTGAAAATTAGAAAAAAAAATTGTTATTTCCAAGTCCCTGCTCTGGCACCGAATCAAACATTATTCTAATAAGTCCCTGTATAAAATGTTAAAGAGACAGAACTTCCGTTTTATTATATCTGCCTTGGGTGCTATAAAATGACTACCAAAAATATCCATAAAATTCAATTAGTTTTTTCTTCTTTTTTTTTTTCATTATTCATTTTTGTCAGTGTATATTTTATGAATGAAAGACTTTAGTGAAAAACATCTGATATGAAACCGACTCACAATATCCTCAAATAAGAGACCTTTTTACTTTATATTAAAATGATAGCCCCTTTCCAATGTCATCAGACACTAGAGAACCTGTCACCTCGCATCTATTTTTGTATTCCCCCATGAAATAACAATTCTGGAACATATTGCCTTATAACTCTACGTTGGGTCGTTCCTCTGTTATTCCTTCTCGAAATGTATGAACAAATTGACAACTGGGTGTTACCCAAAAAATTTACAACAGTCCCTACACAGTCTGACACTGTCCAATCAGTGCTGACTGTGTAGAGACACGCCCCCAACTGGTAACACCCAATTATCAATTTATTCATAAAATTCTAGGAGGAATAACAGAGGAACGGCAAAACTCAGATTTTTTTTTATTTTTATTTAATAGTTTATTTTAACAACATTCAGATAAAAAAATATAAAAATAAGGGTCACAAGGATACATGTCCTCGGATCCATGAACTTAATTACAATGCATCCCCCCCCCTCCCTTCCCTTTTTGAGCACATGAAATGAGAAAAAAAAAAAAAATATATATATATATGGTGCTATTATTTCAATATTTTTTTTTATATATATATATCTTGTTTATCAAATAGACAATTTATCAGTTTTTCCCAGTATTTCCTCTGGACTAATTCCCTCTGATAGATATGTAACCATTCTAAAGTAGTGAAAAACTTAAAGTGTAGCTAAACGTTCTTCACTGTCAATGCTAATAAAAAAATAATTCTCTTAGTTTCTATTTCATATGACTCTAAATCCACGTTAAAAACGAAAGTCCACGGGTTCAGATTTATAGATTTATCTAATACAATATAAGTGAAACTACTTGGTTCCAAAAAGTCTGAATCCGTGGACACTTCCAAAGGGAATGCCACACGCTTTGGGAAGTGAGCATTTTGGACACAAATCAGTATGACTTTGTTGGTCGGGGTTTTTTGAGATTTTAGGTACGAACCCCACATTGAAGGCAGTGTAGACTCTAAAACTTAACTTCCATTGAAGTTCTCTCAGTATCTCGCTATGTTGGTATTCTTCCAACCCTTATGTAATTTTTCCTGTATGTCAATTGGTGGTATTTTAATATCTGGAAGACTTTATTTTGCCCATTTGCCCACAACACAGAGTTCTAAGAAAAGATGTTCCAGAATTTTTATTTCATGGGGCATACAAGTATTTACTAAAATAGACCTGTCAGGAGAGGTGACCTATGAAAATGTTTTTAGATAAACTTAATATGGGTGGTTAAAAGAACAAAAATATTGTACTTACCTTTTCTATCCCTCACTCTCACCCCATATCGGTGGTTAAAAGAATACAAATATTGTACTTACCTTTCCTATCCCTCACTCTCACCCCTTATCGGGGGATAAGGGGTGAGAGTGAGGGATAGGAAAGGTAAGTACAATATTTTTGCTCATTGATTTCAGTAAGCACAATGTAATTCATTATTCTTCCTATAGGGGCACTGTAGGAGTATTGTACATTTGCTGTTGGGTTCTCCTGAAAATTAAAGCTGATTGCTGGGGTTTCCGTTAGTGGTACACCCTGTGATCAGCTTATTTTTGGAGAACCTTATAACAAAAAGGGATTTTCCAAAGAGGAATCCCCTATGAAGAAAAGAACACTGCAAAACTAGAGTAAAACTACAATTATTTAACAGAACCCCTTTCTTGCCTCCATCTTTGACTTGTATTTGATGTGGTATACATATTCAAAGAGATATAAAAGGGAAGCAGGAAATTGTATAATAAAGAAAAAAAAAGGTAAATCAACAGTTGTATAATGAGATAAACGCTCGATAAGCTTTCCTTAATGTAAATAGCTATTAGTATAATAAGGACGTTCCTGTACTGCAGTCATCATTTACCATTTCTCTATATAAGTAATATACCACACGGGTGAATCCACTGACTCCACAAGATCATTCACTTCATTTCCGAGGATGATTGTGATGGCTGAAGTGTCTTGGGGCGTCTCACAGGTTTGATTTTCCCCAATAGTTGCAAATAGAGATGATCGAATCATTTTAAAAATCCACTGTCACCTATTTGCTGATTTGAGTCATGTGATCTATTCCACGCCAAACACAAGGTGAATTGCCGCCAATCAACTTATGCGCAAATTGTGACTTACAAGTTATCGGCTGATTTAATATTGGATTTTTTTCCTTTTTACCATACACCAGATTTCTGATTAAATTAATGTGTACATTGTATGTTTTATTTAAGGTATAGGCGACAAATCGAGTGGGGTCAGGGCAGAGGCGGATTAACCATTCAATTAATACTCTTTAATGGGGTTGTCCAGTTTAGAAAACCCATTCCATACAGCCTATTAGGAAATTCTGAGATAATAGAGGGGGGTCCTTTGTTCAGGATTCTCATCTCTCGCCCAGAGTGGAAAGCAGGTACAAAGAGTGTCTCTCGCTCTGGAGGACCTGTCCTGTCCTGCATTGCATAGATAACGCATTGATATGAATGGGAATTGTGTAATACTTCATTTCTCCTGTGGTGGCACTGCAGGGAAATTGAACACTTACTGCCAGGTTTCCTCACAGATTACAGCTGATCGCTGGGGGTCTCAGCAAGGGGACACTTTGTGATCTGATTATTGTCAAGGGACTCTTCTAACAATTAGAAATTGTGCAAAGCAGGGAAAAACCCTTTAATGTAACAGTCATAGACCTTTGCCAAACGGCTGCAGGGGAAATATAGCATCGCATGGCAGCCATTCAGATGAACGGTCACACAAGTAATACATGGACCACCCAAGTCCGCCAGAGTGATAGCCACTACATGTTAGTAGGACTCCTCTCTGTATCACAGAGGGGGTTTCAGAGCAAGGGATGCACCCCTCCATGATGCCCATATGCCTCAAGGACAGTGGTTCTTCCGATAGGACAAGGCATAAAAAAAAAAATATGTAAATTGCAAAATTACACCAACTGTATCATAAATTTAATGGTCAGTAACGGGTTCATGACTTTAAATACACAGGGGCCCTGATTACTCGTAGTTCACCCCTGGGTGAGGGACCAATGTAATTGTAACCATGGTACAGTTATGGGCAGGGCATGTATCACTGCATAGCTAGGCAAATCTACCATTCGGTAGTTGGTATATTGGCTTTTACACTGTTTTCCCAAAAACAGTGCACCTAAGAAATATGATCAGTATTTTTAGCAACTTAATAGCAGTCAGGATTTTGTAGGTTTTGTTATAACGGGGGATTGTGTTTGATTTTTTGGGGGGCATTCTCCATAAGGTTAAGCTTTACATCCGGTGATTGAGTAATGCATCTGGGTGATTTTAGCTGTAGTACAGGACATAAGACTCTATCAGTCTGTTGCAGAGATTCCTTACTGAACAAAATGTGTTTTCATCTCCTTAAAATGTTGAATCCCTTGGGGTGGTATTCATTCACTGCAAAATAACCATGATTGTGGGAGATGAAGTGGAACAAGTGTGGCCTCCCTCACAGCCACGTCCTGTCAAAGTGCCCTCTGCGAACCACATCGGGCTGTGCAGCGGGACGGAAACAAGCGCCGAGTCCACCTCCCTCTCCCGAAGGCTGCCTGACCAAGAAGGAAACTAGGGGCCGCAGAGCTCAGCCCGGGAACCATGCTGCGTTTGTCACAAACAGCCATCCGTGACCCTTGCTGGAAGAATCAAAGTGGCAACATCTAACCTGTAGTTGTAAAACTCTTTCTTTTCATGCTGTGTACATCCAACGAGGGTCAACTTCTTCTGTCACACCGGCTCTGTGCCTCCTGCAGGCAGCGTGTTAAATGCATCGGATACACGTTTGTGTCTATACTTATTCCCACTCATTTGATAAGTCGAAGCTGAACCTCTATTGTTTCTTCAGGTAGAAGATGAACCTGTATTTGTGTTTTCTTGTTTTGTCTTTTGTCAGAGAACTGATGGCTTCATTAAAGGCAAAGCGGGATCCATTAACTTTTAAAGGGGTATGAGAATGGGATCTATATAAGTGTATAGCATGAAGGAGTTAATGGCTTATGGTCAGACTCTACATTAAAGCCATCAAACCGACCGTGGTATTCCAACCAAATAAGATACACACATTGGAGGGCTGGGGTCTCTAAGGACCATTAAACAAAATTACCATAAGGTATAAGCCAAAGAGCGAACCCGGATGCCGGTCCCCGTCACAGTCGGAATTTGCATCATGTTTCAAGGACGATGCAGCAGAGTTGCAGGAGAAGTTTGGCAGTCGGCAGGAACAATGAATGACTGAGACTGTTATTGAGTTGGTGGAGGCTAACCTTGGGTGCGGAGTCTAAGGAATCCCCCGTTCTTCACTTTTGTCTCACTTTGCTGGCAAGATTCCCAGATTGTGGTCCCCTGGATAGTCCCCAATAGACAGTGGGGCTGCAGATGGCAAGTATGAAACATCTCCTAGTCAAAAACAAACAGGTTCGCAACAAGCGGGCCAGCAATCTGTATCAAGAGAGCAGGTCGGTCAGAGGTTGGTACACGGATGAATCAGATAAAGCGGAGTCAAGACAAAAGCCGGGTCAAACACAGAGCACAAGAGGAACAAACACCACCATCAGGGCTGGCAACCAAGCAGTGGAAGATTTAGGCAATCACCCTTCAAAGGCCTCAGATGACAAGTCAGGACCCGATCCTGTGATTGGAGGTGCGCATCACAATCAGAGGTGTCATGTTTATGCCACCACTTTGGATAGAGCGACATGCCACCTGCCCAGCCTGATCGACGTTGCTGCTGCTTGTGTTGGCCCGTGGCTAAAAACATTGATCCTGATCTAATTTTGAGACAATTTTTGTATATAAACTAACTGAAATCAAGGGGGTCCATCCTACCGTATGTTTTTGAACATCTTTTGGCCACAAGTAGTGAATTCAGACAAAGGATAAGTGAACTAATGTTTGAACAGAAGTCTTAAAGAAATCTCTGTCAAGAGCAATGGAACATGAGGGGCTAATGACGCAGTCATAGACCCCCCCCCCCATGTAATGGTATGTCAAGACTCAAGACATTTCAAGAGTAAATGAGAGAAAGAGACCTAACACAAATAAGGGGTTCTCCACTTTAAACAATCTATACTTGTTAGTCGGGTCCATTGCCAATAAATTGATCACAAAGTGTCCCCCTGTTGGGACCCCCAGGGATCAGCGGTAATCTGTATAGAAATTTGTCAATAAGTGTTCAATTTCCCTGCAGCACCCCCACAGGAGAAATGAAGCATTACACAGGGTCCATTCATATCAATGTGTTGTCTGTGTAATACAGGACAGGACAGGTCCACCAGAGAGAGAGAGACGTTATGTTAACCGCTCACCACTCTGGCCAAGAGATGAGGATCGTGAGCAGAAGACCCCCCTCTATTAACTATTTATTCCCTAATAGGGTGTATGGAAATGGGTTTTCTAAACTAGACAATACCTTTTACCCTTTGATCTAGACCAGTGACCTCTAACATGTGGCTCTACAGCTGCTAGTATGTCTGTATTGCCATGCTGGGAGTTGTAGTTTCATGAATGGGTGCAGGGCCTTAGGTAAGATACCACAGATGAAGACAGTATATACTGTATATAAATGCACATTGCCTGTTAATAGGTCACCTTCATCCATGCAAGTCAATGAGAGAGTGAGAGATATACAGTATATTTATTTTTGGGAATGTGTCATATAATATGTAAATGAGTGTTTTCTCTGCCAAGTTAAATTCTGTAGAAGATTGCTTTGTAGATGATACAGTTGAGCAGATTTCCTCGGGTTACCTGGAATGATTCAGCCCTCGAAGCTTTTCTAGTCACAGCCAAATGAAGTCAGTTTTCCAAATGTTACAGGAGAACTATGTAGGAGCTTGTGTATATATCACTAAACTATACTTGCTGGGGAATTGAGTCCTGAAGGCATCAGGTGAATAATAAAGTGTCTGCAATGGACAAACCTGGGAAGATTATTGGCGTAACATGCAGAAAATTATTCCATACCATTCCCTCTAAGATGAGTCATCCAGAAAGGTAGGAGTTAAAAGGTTGCGGAATACAGCACAAATAGGCATTATTCGCCTGAGCGTGTCCGTAAAAAACGTACCGTTTCTCATCCATATGAATGTCTGTGTTGCATTCGTGTGGTTCACATGTATCATCCGTTTTTCTTGTGCAAATTTGTCCCCTGCATCTTTCCTCGTTTTACTTTTCTTATTTCTTTAGCAACTGATTAGTGAAAAGTGACAGCACATGGATGTTGTCCGTGTGCTGTCCGTTTTTTTCATGCACTCAACGGACCAGAATAAGTCATGCTGTGAGTTTATTTCCGCAATTGACATAGTCTCCGTTGAAAAAAACGGATGTGTGAATAGCCCCATTGACTTGAATAGGTCAGTGTGATGTCAGTTGTTAAAACGGGCAACACATGGACGAGACATATGTTGGTGTGAATAAGGACATACACGTGGGTTGTTCATGAGGGATATTTGATATAGGAAATACGTCAGGTTTTGATCTATGGTTGTAAAAATTTGGGAGTTTTAGGATAAAATAAATTAAGGCACATCCTCTCACCCCTTGTTTTATAAGTGAACTCCCCATGGCACAATTGGGTTTGTCTGTGAACCCCCTGATATGTAGTAGGTCTCAATTAAATCTTAGGAATGATGGCAACTCTCCAGATCTTGGGGGACACAGATGATTGAAATTGGGGACATGGATCACCTTAATCTTGCATTCCGTTAAAAGAACCTTTTCTAAATAGTGTTGCCTTCACCTGTCCAGTCATGTAATTCGGACATGGTTGAGAGCTGTCTAGTGGATATATCAAGATTACATCATCACAAGGTGACATCATCACAAGGTTACATCATTACAGAGTATTTCAGGAAAGGAGTCTGACAATCGTAGGACATGGGACAGGGACGGTGCCATTCGGTAAGAAGGTGGATTGTCCTACACTGGGTCATGGACCTCTTTGGCTTCCGTTGGCTTGACTGGTTTTTCACGACGGGCCTCACAGTCCCATTGATATCTATGGGAGCGTTTAGCTTAATTTGGAAATATACAAATCAATTAAAGCAGGTCGAAGCTGATGGGTCAAGGCCTCAACTAAAATGCCATAGCTCCTTGGTCCTACCAATCGGGGGAGGTGTCATAGCCCCTGGCCCTATAACAGTTGTGCTCTTTGTAGTTGACACCAATGTATTTTGCAACAGTTTTATTGCATTATAGGTATAGACTGAATTAGACCATGAAGGCGTTTACAAACAAGAGTCTTCTCGTGTCTTCATGCTCCCATGAAAATAGTCTTCAGTCTAAAAGGACAATAATAACAAAGGTCCATTGACAACGACTTGGTTTGTGGAGATCCGCACCCATCTGGCAAGTCAGGACACCGGCTCCGGCTTAGCACACCTTAAAACAAATATTAAAAGTCAGTTAATCAGTGGATCAAAGTAACATCATGAGTTGGCCTCCTGACAGCAACATTAAATATTTTCACAGTGAGCCCACTGAATAATAATAATGCGGAGGAATGTGTCTATACTGCTGGGCATGAACACGGTAATTGGCTGTGAAGACTTCCTATGTGTCTCTATGGGGGATGGGGGAGGGGTTGTTATTCCATACGGCTAATTTAAGAAGAAATTTTATAAAAGTGCTGTGAAGAATGACCTCGGTTATAACTTATATTCTGTAGAAAGTTACAGAATGGTAAATTAACTACGTCTGCATTGGATGTGTCTTAAAGGGAAGCGCCGGTTGGAGTTACTCTAAAGACTATATTAGAGAAATGCATGAATAACAATCCCATAATATAATGTTATTATCAGGATTTCTCGCTTGGTAAGTCAAGGGAATCCGATAATAACCGGCCGGCACAATACAAGTGCGGTTTACAGAAGTCTTTATTCTCTCAATTCATAGGACTGCAAGGCAAGGGAAGGGAATTCTCCATATTCCTGCAGGTTATTATGAAAGAGGTGGTGTAAGTGTATCTTAAAGGGGAATTTGTGAGCCTTAATATATATATATTTTGTACATATGCAAGTGTATAGGTTATTTAATGGTCCACTGTGCCTTTAACTTGTGCTGTTATGTGCAATTGCTTCTGTTTTTATTCCCTTATTCTCTTTATTCCCTACAGCAGGATAGGACTGCCTGGCTTATTGTACTTTTTTATGCGTACGTTTCTTGTGTTGCTATGTCTTTAACTTGTTCGCCCCCACCCCAGGAGGTGATAATGTTTAAGACTTGTAATATTGTGTTGATGTTGTTGCACTGTATCGTTGTGGCCATTTATTTGTATAGGTGATATAACGGTTGGCTCGCTGGCAAGCTAAATTTCTTGGCGTCAGAATGTATGGCCCGGACGCCATCTTTGTAATTTCTTTGGATCACCAGGATGACACAGCATGGCTAAACCATGTCCTGGCACAGGGGGCGACGTCTTTTCTATAAAACGACACTATTTCCCTCGAGCCGGTGATCAGTGTTCAGGTGAAAGAAGAGAATCCTGGCTGAGAGCTGCTGTAGAGGAAGCTGCTGGAGAGAGAGCTGCTGGTGAGAGAGAGCTGCTGGAAAGAGAGCTGCTGGAGAGGAACTTCTGGAGAGAGAGCTTCTGGAGAGAGCTGCTGGAGAGAGAGCTGCTGGAGAGGAGCTTCTGGAGAAAGAGCTTCTGGAGGGAGAGCTACTGGAGAGAGCTGCTGGAGAGAGAGCTGCTGGAGAGGAGCTTCTGGAAAAAGAGCTTCTGGAGGGAGAGCTACTGGAGAGAGCTGCTGGAGAGAGAGCTGCTGGAGAGGAGCTTCTGGAGAAAGAGCTTCTGGAGGGAGAGCTACTGGAGAGAGCTGCTGGAGAGAGCTGCTTGAGAGGAACTTTTGGAGAGCTGCTGGAGAGAGAGTTGTTGGAGAGGAGTCGCTGTTTTGCTGCTGGAGAGAGCTGCTGGAGGGAGCTGCTGGAGAGGAGCTTCTGGCGAGATAGAGCTGCTGGAGAGAGCTGCTGGAGAGGAGCTTCTGGAGAGAGAGAGTTGCTGGAGAGGAGTCGCTGGAGAGCTGCTGTGGAGAGCTGCTGGAGAGAGAGCTGTTGGAGAGGAGTCACTGGACAGCTGCTGCGGAGAGCTGCTGGAGAGAGAGCTGTTGGAGAGGAGTCACTGGACAGCTGCTGCGGAGAGCTGCTGGAGAGAGAGCTGTTGGAGAGGAGTCACTGGAGAGCTGCTGAAGAACAATGACACCTTTTTTTTACCTAAGTCTGTGATCTTGGACCAAGTTGATGGTGATGGGCAAGAGTCTCCACGTGGTGCGCATTACTTGTGTAAATAGTGGTGGGTACGAACAGAAGCCTTCCCACGAGTGCAGCATGCGGCAAGCACAGTAAAGCCAGATGCGGCCTCGAAGGCGTGAAATTACCGAACCAACCCCTGTATCAAGGAGGGACACCATTGGCTCTGTCCATGAAAAAGTCAGCGAACCAGCCAGTCATCATCAACCTCTGAGCCATGTCTAAGAAATGTGTGTCTCATATTGAGAAGGATTGTTGAATCTCTCTGCTGTGGCCTGTTGTGCCGTCAACACCGACCTAGTAAAGTAAGTTGCCAGAAATCTACTGTCTTCGTACCATTCAAGCCGTGACACTCTTACATTGGCCCTTACCAACCTGAGGCCACACCTTACAAAAGCTAACCTGATCCAATAATATAGCAGGGCAGGAACCCCTGCGGTTCCCCAATGGATTTGCCGGCAGAAATTGTAGGCTATATTTTTCTATATGTCATGGGCAAATTCCTACTCTACCAGCTCCAATTCCTGAAAAGAAGCAATTCTAATAGTAGTTACACATAAGGGAATTGCTGTTTTTGGATATGTTTTAGAATATATTTACTAAAGATGAGCCTGCAAAATCCTTGTACTGCAATATTCGATGTGCCTACAGGTCCGTATGATGGAGTCATAGGCCCAACCATGTGCCACCACATGAGGCCTTCATAAAGCACCGTGTTCTCCCCTACAAGCAATGCTTTATGAGCAAATACCTATGTACTGCATGCATTGTATCAAGAAGTCAGAGGTATAGTATGGCGCCATAGTATGAGGCCTAATTCCTTAACCCCTTTTTTAATACTTATTTCGTAAAGAGAAGACACACTTGACAATCCTACTAAATTCAGATCTTTATTTGAGCAAAAACAGATAGACATGTCATCCATCAATCCTGGATGTGCTCCCTGCATCCTCTAGGCTATTACAGTGATGCATTATCTGGTTGCTGTAGAGAAGAATACATTAAAACCTCATAAAAACCTCTACAATCTTTGCATGTCAGAACGTCCTGGTGTCCACTCACGATGTGCAAATCATGGAATTAAACAACCAGTTCCAGCGTATCACTTCTGTATTCCCATTATCAAGCCAAGACTGTGATATCAAATACAAACCTGTTAGTATTACTGAATTATACTGTAGATCCATGGGGGAGGGGTAGCTTGAAATTCTTGACACCCAGGTGCAAAAATTAAATCTAGGCCCACCATTCCCATTCCATTGTATATGACTAAATAGGATCTACGTACACTATAAAAATCCAGGTTTCATTTGTATAGTGAGATAGCTTTGTATAACATGACTATGTTCCACCACACCAACTCCCTATAACCGGGGCATACATAGAGGAGAGGGGACCCGATAGCAAAGATATAAAAATAGGACCCCATTTAGTATTGATTGACACCACTTTAGATAGGCAACGTAGTCCCAAAACATAGTGACATGCTCAAACCAGGGCCACCATCAGGGCACTTAAGGTGGTACTATTGTTAGGGGCACAGAAAAATTAATCTAAAAAGGGGGCCCACTTTACTGTTATCTGCCACCTTGCGCCCTCTATATACTTTTGTATTTAATATGGCCACATTAAATATATAGTATACAAAGATCATATTACCTCCCCTTACTTTCCACTCCATGGGGGCCCAAATATTACAAAAATGTCTTCCCATAATCCAGGTGCTCATCAAAAGTAAAGAGTGGAGTACAAGAGAATGGACTGGAATATTGTTGACCTATCCTTAGGATAGTCAACAATATTAGAAAGGTTGGAGTCTGTCTCAGGGCACCCCACCGATCAGTTGATTGACGTGGCCACAGAGCAAGGGTAAGCGCTAGGGCCTCTTCATTGCTTTAAGGAACAGTGCCGTACCTTTAATAGTGGCTGTGCTTGGTACTGCAGCTCAGTCCCATTCAATTGAATGGGACTGAGCTAAAAAGAGCGGCAGTAAAAGGCACATCCACAATTGAATATACGCATCCGTGCCTGGCAAACAATGAAGAGGCCACAGTGCTCACTGGAGCACTGTGGCCCATTCGATCAACTGATCAATGGGGTTGTTGGGAGTCAGATCCCACCAATCTAATATTGTTGGTCTACACTATGGATAGGTCATCAATATCAAAGTCCCGGAAAAACCCTTTAAGGAAGTCCAAGACGGCCTGACCATTTGACTATATGGGGCCACATATTCCAAATCGCAGCCCTGCCTCCAACCGCTACCTCTACACCCCTCTATTACAATGCCACCCCTAATCATCTCTATACTAACTATACAAAACACATACATATCGGCTCCATAACATGGGTTTTATACACTAGTCACAAGTGCTACACCATAACCATAGCACAAATTGTCTTGTATTTTTATTTTTGTCTTAAGACGCGGCCGCGCATATAAAACAATGTGCACCGGGGGACAAAAAAAATGTAACACAGCTTCCTTAATACACAAAAAGTTGAGGTTCTTTACATATTATGTGAAACGGCTTAAAACAGGAGGCAGCTGCCAAGATGCATCAGTTCTCCCTCACTCTGGAGAGACAGAGAGAGAACAAGGATGGAAAAAAAAAAATTCCCTCGATGGATGGCACAATAGAATGTCTTTCATTATCACCCCGTGTCAAGGCATCGCGTAATGTTCATTGTGCATGCATAGTAAATTACTATTTACCTGCCAGTGCCTTTGATAAGCCAGTATCTGCCCCCTCTTTCCAGCCAGGCAGCATACTACTGTGAAGCCCCTATGCATATAATTCTTATTAAGGTGATACCTTTTCTGAATAAGAAAGTATATTCGTCTTCCTCTAGGGTTTTAAGGGCCATTGTTTTTCAGCAAAATCACTTTTATTTTCCTCACCTGCTGTGTTTTAATGTTCAAGTGACTTCTGTGTATACAAGTCTCATATTGAAATGTCTTCTGCAGACGTATGCAATATTAAAGAGTGCTTATGAATTTTTGACATCTAATTAGTTGCTAGCCAGTTAACATGTCAAGACTCCGAGGGAAACGGGGAGCCGGTCCTTTCTGAATAAGTTAAATCCATGCCCTGTCCTTTTCATGTTTTATTCTTTAATGTAGGTGGTGATTATTTTGCTCTGATTAATTGATGAACTTCATTGGTCTGGCAAATGTTACGGATTTCAGAGCGATTCCCTCAAAGCCCCTGTAGGATGCTCCGCTGCTTTTCTTGTCATTTTGGGTTGTATGTGTCGATGACGAGATTTATTGGGTAATTGAATAGGAAATAAAGCATGGCGGTTGTAGGTTGTTCTTTTTTTGATCTATGGGGCGCGCAGCGTAGACGATGCGGTTAGATATAATATTATTACGCCACTTTTAAATCAGGAGAATGATGGGTGTAAAAACATTTTAATTACATTGGAAGAAAGGTAGAATAGGAATGTAGGAGAGAGGGGAAACAATAGATGAAAAACAAAGGAGGCATCTGTTGTTCTGCTGAATGGCTTAATTCTCTCCAATATCATCTCCGCACCTCTGTATAGGGGGATGCTGTGTAAAGGGCCTTTTAGACTATTCGATTCTCGTTCGAATAATCGTTCCATTGAGCAAAAGTGATCAATCAGCCCAGGTGTAAACACTGCAAGCGATCGAACGATTAACGATATATCCGTGTTACATCGACGATCGCATTGTTTTGAATGAGAGAATTATTATTGTTCTATTATTGCACTAAATGTGCAAGTTTAAACAGATATCGTTCGTCTTTCAACGACAAAGCAGTAGGGGTTTGATTTTTTAGTGAGGAGTATCCCATAACTGTTGTACAACCCACCAAATGCAGATGCCAGACAAGCGACCAAAACACTGATCGCAATAGCAACTATTTCAATGATAATAGATGCAATTAAATAATAATCGTTCACTAAGGAACGACTCGCTAACAAATCGCTAATCATTCGATCGTCACAATTTTTTGGCTCGTCTAAAAGGCCCTTAACTTGAAAAAAAATAAGGAATTACACAAAATGGTCAGACGCCAGTATATTTTAATTAACACATATATTTATAGATAGATATGAGATAGATAGATAGATAGATAGATAGATAGATAGATAGATGATAGATAGATAGATAGATAGATAGATAGATAGATAGATAGATAGATAGATAGATAGATAGATAGATAGATAGATAGATAGATAGATAGATAGATATGAGATAGATAGATAGATAGATAGATAGATAGATAGATAGATAGATAGATAGATAGATAGATAGATGATAGATAGATAGATAGAGAGAGAGAGAGAGAGAGAGAGAGAGAGAGAGAGAGAGAGAGATAGATAGATAGATAGATAGATAGATAGATAGATAGATAGATAGATAGATAGATAGATAGATAGATAGATAGATAGATAAAAACCATATTGAGTAATGCACTTTGTATAAGAAAGAAAAACAACTAGGGGAAGGGAAGAGGTGTAAACCAGTGGTTGTCACTTATCTGAATAGCCCTAACTACTTTAAAGGGGTATTCCAGTCTTAGCAAGTGATGACATTGGACCACCCTTGATCAGTAAGCTGTGATATCCATGCAATATGCTGTCACTTGCTTCAACTCGAAGCACCTTTAATATTATCTATGGACAAGAATACAGCCCTAACCTGACAAAGCCTCATATCTGTTTGAGTTGGTCTTGTGTGTATTGTACCCAACCTTCCCTGTATCATACACAACCTTCACAACATGATTTCCAAACTTGGCTACTTTGTCACCAACTATAAACTATTTATACCTATTATCCATTCCTGCATCACATTCAAGCTTGACTTCATCTTCTCCAACCCTGACTATATTGTCCCTAACCTTTACTGTATCATATCTTACCTTGACCATATCTCCTCCAAGCTTGACAATATTGTTCAAATACTTGACTGTATCATACGCAACACTGGTAACATTGTCTCTAGCCAAGACTATATCGTACCCAACCTATATCGTACTACATCATCTCTAACCTTGACACTATCTTCCCTCACCGTGAGACATCATTGACCCAATGTTGACTACATCATCTCCAACTTGACTATATCATCCCCATGCTTGCCTGCGTCATGCCTAGCTTTGTACCCAACGTTGACTGTATATAAACAAGAAAACCCATGACCCATTGGTGCTTGTTAGCTCCAAAGTTCAGTAATAACAAGAAGCTATTCTTTCTTCTGCTGCCTTGAACTATGAAAGAGAGAGAACATTCGTATTAGTCATCCCTTACAATTCTATTAATGTATTGTTTTATTTTATTTTTTCAATAGATTCTTCATTAGTGATGGTAATTAGCATGTAATAATTCTAGGAATAATAGAACAATAAAAATAACTGTGTAGCCCAATGAACGGCTTCCTTTGACTTACAATCCAGAGTGACACTAGATAGTCGTTGATCATCATTGTGTTATCATCATTCTGTTCATACAGTTGTATGGAAATGGACATTTAGTTGTTTTAATGCCTTTTATGTATCACTATATTAAAAGTTGGTCCCATTACTATTATGATTATCATTACAAGTAAATTGGGGTTGACTCCTTGTGACCCAATAATTGGTGTTTCTCCAAGATGCCCTATCTTCTGGTTGGACATTCAAACTTATCAATGAAGCGATCATGATTTCTTTGGTTGTATCCTTTTATCTTTATGTTGTTGTCTTTTTCTTATTTCCCCCTTAATTTTTCTTACCATCTCAATAAGTTGAGTCTACTCATAATATTTTTGATAGTAGAATAAATGTTGCGGCACTCACCGATATTGCAATAGTTCCTTTTATTCAACGATCATGGTCTGTAGGATGTAGAAGGGGTGGCCAGTGTTTTCCACATCCTAAAGACCATGATCGTTGAATTAAAAGAACTATTGTGATATCGATGAATGGCGCGACATTTATTCTACTATCAAAGATATTTGCATGCGTTGCTGAGCACCCTGTTAGCAAATAACGCGGCATAGTCCGCTCTTTGGTGCGATTGCCGTGGTAAAAACCCACTGTCTTCTCCAGTCTTGAGCACTGCCAGCTATTTCTCGTCTACCTATGACTACTCATAATATGTCCACAATAATTGCGTGCTGAATGGTCTCCATCTTTGAAGAGCAGGAGACATTTCCCATCATCACAGTGTTGTTTGGAAGCTTGTATGGTGTCATAACCTGGTCTGGTGACAGACCTAAAACATGTACAAGGACAATGTCAATTGGACCATAGATTCTATGGGTATATCTAGTAGTCTTTAATTTTTCTTTATATATTTGCATGTTGACTTTTTATTTTTCCCAGGTCCTATTTTGTCTAAAACAGACTCTGACCTCTCTTGGAAAGTTGCAACCTAAAATCTACCAACACATCATAAAACTGAAATTGACAGTGTCTTCATTATCCAACAACCGCCCCATCAATTGACAGGCCATACACCTGCCAAACCAGCTATAACTTAAAGAGAACCTTTCACCTCTCCTGACATGTCTATTTTAGTAATTACTTGCATTCCCTACGAAATAAGAATTATGGAACATATTTTCTTAGAACTCTGTTGTGTGCCGTTCCTCTATTATCCCTCCTAGAAATGTATGAATAAATTGACAACTGGGTGTTACCATTTCCTTTGTCAAAGGGGCGTGTCCCAACAGTCTCACTCTGTCACCACTGATTGGACATTATCAGTCTGTGTAAAGACACACCCCCAACTGGTAACATCCAATTGTAAATGTTTTCATTAATTTCTAGGAGGAATAACATAGGGACGGCACAATGCAGAGTTCTAAGAAAAGATGCTCCAGAATTATTATTTCATGGGGAATACAAGTATTTACTAAAATAGACATGTCAGGAGAATTGACAGGGATTCTTTAAAGAGGATGTTTCCTGGTTGACTCATATGCAGAATTTTTGTACGAAATTTTTTATTAGTCAAGTCATAATTTCGACCTCTATAAAAAAATATAAAAAGTCGAAATATTGGCATAAACTGCAATTACCATGACAGACAATTTATTATATATTCCACCCGTCGAGTGTTGGAGCCACAATAATACACTCAAAATGGAGGAGGGGAGGAAACTGAGGTTTAAATATAACAAAACAACCAATTCAATCACATTCAGTGTCTCTTTTGCCGTATATTTTAGCGGAGGAAAACACAGAAGTTTGTACTGCAGCAGCTGAAATGTAGAATTATTGTTTCCTTCTAACACAAGACTCATTTTCCATGGCCACATTTGCAGCATAATAAGCTTTTTGTTATTTTTTCAATTAGAGTCAATTGACCTAACAAAATGGTTGCCAATTAAGTGATTTTTGTAATGGTCCGGGGGTAATTTAGTCGAGCTTGTCAGCTGTGTTTCATGAAGCCGAGATGTCTTTTTTCCTCTGCCTCCCTCTTCGTTTTTTTTTTTTCGTTTTTTTTTTTTTCCCTCTTTCTCTCTCGAGCATAATGGTTCATAATTTTCAAATCTTTTTCCCTCTGTTTCACTCACAATAATTCGCAATTACAGGAAGTTGTTGGAGGTGAGGGTTTTTTTTTTTCTTTTTACCTTGCCTTTGAGTTAGTAATTTTAAATAAAATGTACGTACTTGTAAAAAAAACGGCTATTACAGGAATCACTTTTTGTGTAAACTCAATTATTTTATGAATAGTGACACCAAAGTCTAACGACTAGAGCCTGATATATTATGTACAGGCTAAAGGGTTTAAGATATGCAGAACAGCCCTCAAATCAAACCACTATTCAGGAAAGTAAATAAAATGGAAGCGATTAGCAGTTCTTAGTAAACCCCAGATGCCTTAAAAAAAAAATGTTAAACAGATTCAGCAAAAACAGAGCAGAATTTTTTTACAGGAACAGTGAATAATTCCAATTCAATGTTTTCAGCATTGTTATAAAAATAATTGGTAGATAAGGAAAAGAGGTAAGTCATTTTTGGACCTCATATACAAACCAACCCACATCCATCTCTTAGGATATTTGTTAGTGGATCCCATTGACCGCAATAAGAGCTTCCAAATTTTTGGAAAACCCCTACTCCAATATCAACTTTTGGGTGTATTTTTCTTTTCTTATTGTATTGTGAAGCCGAGGGCAGTGACTTACATAGAAGAAAAGGCTCAGAGCGGAGATCAAAATGGGTACTCCCATTATTGTGCCAGATTTTGCCACCCAAGGACAGAAGGGTGTTAATTGTATCCCCCTCCATGCCCTATCCTGACTCTTGGGCTAATTTCTCTGTAGAGGTGAATCCTGAACAGGTTCCCTCCACCTAAATGTGGACGGGACTAATTAGCGCTGAGCCCCCTCTTTTCCAGGGCCCCATAGCAGCCATATGGGCTGCCTCCATGGTATTATGTCTTTGGCCAAAGGTGTTTAGCAGCTGGTTATCCACTCTTACTCCAAGAAATTGAGATGCATAGATATGCCATAAATGTCTGACAGATGCAGGACCCCCTACTGGGACCCGCACCTACATACCGAACAAGGGTTCCCCAGTCCCATCCAACCGAGGTCCTCCAGCGTTGGTGAGCATTTTTGAGAGTCAGGTGCTGAAAATCCTAACCCATATGGATGCCTACAGGTAGATGCCAAACCTTCCTAATCCCAAGATTGGTTAGTTTTCAGAGGTAGGGTGGTCTCACAGCACCCAAAGTCCAGCTGATCATGGGACAGAGGCAGGTAAGGGCGCCCAACATAAAATGGCTATGTATCAAGTACTAATTTAGGTATCTGCACCCCAACAGCATTGACGTGGCCTGCCATTATGTCAGGTGGGCCATTGCTCTGGGTTATAGTACAGTAGAACAAGTGGGTTTTTCCCCACCATTATGTTAGGTACATTATCCAGGTTTTTTCAGGACTGACACTCAGGTGTCCAAAAAACATTTATTTTAATACTTTTCACAGTCAGTAAGTGACCTGCATAGTAAAGTCGATGAAATAAACTTGAGTGCAAGGTCAAATGGAAATAATTTCCCGAAATACAAAATTCTGCTTACCCGACTTAAAAAATAATAATACAAAATTACAATTTAGTTTCATTGAAGTTCACTCGTCTTGGATCCTCACTTGTATCTTATGTCCTTTAAACTTGCTGTATTCACCAAACATTTAAATGTATGTGACCCTGTATTATGAAATTCAATTAACTAATGTATCTTGGATAACATCTGGTATGGCGATCTTTTTTTAGGGAAAAACTGCACATGCTGTCACTTTGAGTCAGTGTCTTTTTATTGTTTTCTGCATTATTTCAGCATCGGGATGACAAGGGAGCACAAAATAGACTCGTTGTAATGTGAATCCAGCCCGAAATAGAAAAACACAATGACAGCATGGAATTCTAGATTATGTCTTTAACTAAACATGTAAAGATGATTTTTAGTGGTCCATTCCAAAGTTTGATATGTAAGACATTTATGGTAGAGACCTATTCTGAAATATATATTATTTTAGCCAATTTAAAGCGGAATTTAACATAATGTCAGAAGATAACATCATTTTCAAGAGCTCATGGGGTGTAGGGTGTCATCAAGCACTCAAACTATTTTCTTTGTACCGCCATAACTTAGAATTGTAACTGTGGGCAAAAAGTTAAAAAAATGTAGCTTTAGGCCACCCCCCATGCAGCGTAACATTTGGGCCACACTTATGTAACCCAACATGTAGGCCACACCCATGTAACCCAACATTTAGTCCACACCCATGTAACCCAACATTTAGTCCACACCATGTAACCCAACATTTAGGCCAGACCCATGTAACCCAACATTTGGGCCACACCCATGTAACCCAACATTTAGTTCACACCCATGTAACGCAACATTTAGGCCACACCATTTAACCCAACATTTAGTCCACACCCATGTAACCCAACATTTAGTCCACACCATGTAACCCAATATTTAGGCCAGACCCATGTAACCCAACATTTAGGCCACACCCATGTAACCCAGCATTTAGTTCACACCCATGTAACCCAACATTTACGCCACACCATTTAACCCAACATTTAGGCCACACCCATGTAACCCAACATTTATTCCACACACATGTAACCCAACATTTATACCACACCCATGTAATGCAAAATCTCCCATAAAATGTTTACTTTATTTCACACTCATTTAGCGCAACATTGCCCATAAGATTTTAGTTAACTGATGCATTTGAATTTGGAGATCCACCATTGTCTTCTACTAGGACACAGCTGAAGCCTGTGCGGTCCCTGACAACACGACAACCAATCAGCACAGGAATTATCTACTTGGCAGGCAGCATAGAAAATACTACAACTGCCAATCACTGCAGTTAGCAAAAGTAGTGTTTCTACTGGAAAAGTGGTTCATGACAGGGCTTCTTTGTTGTCACCTCGTGATGGTCGACATAGGCTTCAGCTGCAGCCTACAAAATTAATATATGAAATGCAGGAATTAAGGTATGTCATACTTTGAGGAAATGTAGAACTACATAAGACTGACCAAAAGGTGAATTTTTTCTTTTTTGACATTTGTTCTTCCTCTTCTTTTTTTTCTTCTTCCTCTTCTTCTTGTTCTTCTTTTTCTTTTTGTTCATCTTTTACTTCTTATTCTTACTTTTTCCTCTTCTTTTTCATCTTGTTCTTCTTCCTCTTCTGTTCCTTCTTCTTTTTCTTCTTGTTCTTCATTTTCTTCTTCTTCTTACTTTTTCCTCTACTTTTTCTTCTTGTTCTTCTTCCTCTTCTTCTTCTTCTTCCTCTTCTTTCTCTTCTCTACCTTCTTTTTCTTCTTGTTCTTCTTCCTCTTCTTCTTCTTCTTCTTCCTCTTCTTTCTTTTCTCTTCCTTCTTTTTCTTCTTCTTCTTTTTCCTCTTCTTTTTCTTTTTCTTCTTTAGCCCAACTGTTGGCAGTCCTCTCGGGAAATTGAATATTGACCTCCCTAAAATATGTATCTTTCGATTTATCCTCTATTCTAGATAATGACACATGGGAGCCTTGTTATTATAGTATTTGTGGATATTTGTTAATCTCAGAAATGCATAGGTGAAAGGAGAGCTGCCAAACCGCTATGAAAAAGTAAACATTTTTGATTTATAGCGTTGGTAATTTTTGATATGCTCCATGTGTGCTTGATGTCTTGCTGTGACGGAAAACCTCAAAGAAAATCATCTCGAAGTGCTCTAAAAATAATCCTCTCTGCGATTAAACATCCCAATATTAGAGTTATGACCAGACCTTTCAAGAAGTTTCATATTGGTTTTGCCAAAGGTTCCACTTCTATGTTCTAAAGCTGAGACCTAAAGGGATTAGCCCAGCTTCTTCCTGCTCGCTCTGTCCCAGCTGCTTCATATGTGTATTTTGCACGGTGGATATTACTTATACCTCTGGGTGCTCACTTATTTCATTAGTGACCGCAGTCAGCAGCATTGCATACTTTCACCTCGATTGCATAAATGAACTTTTATTCCAGAGATATCGGACCAGACATACCAAGAAAATGCAAAGAATATTGAATTTTAATTCTGTAATATTGGGCTACTCATTATATTTGTTAGAAACCTCAGGCTTTATATCATCAATTTTGGATTATAATCCTATAATGAGGACCTATGACTATGAAATAAACATAGAGTAGCATACACCACCGTTTTTTTTTTCTCTACGTTCCTAAGCTAAGTACTCTCTACTTAAATAAATCAAACCAAAGTACCCCCAATCTATGATCATACACTATACTTGAGATATTAAGAGCACAGCTAGAGACCAGTACAGTGTCCGCTAGAGACATGGTGTGTAGGCTTAGGCTTCATTCACATCTGCGTCAGGGTTCCGTTCTGGCGTTCTGTCGGAGGTTTCCGGCAGAACGTAACCCTGACTGAAACAAACGGAAACCGTAGGTTTCCATTTTCATCACCATTGACTTCAATGGTGATGGATCCTGTGCAAATGGTTTCCGTTTGTCTCAGTTGTGCAAGGGTTCCGTCGGTTTGACGGGATGAATACCGAAGTCAACTACGGTATTCATTCCGTCAAAGACGGCTTCTAGGACACTTTGGAGAAATGTCCATACCCTGTTTCCATGACTAAATCAATGTAACGCTGAGCTGCTAGTGTACCTGAAATGAAGACTACAAGGGTCTAGCTACCTTACATTATGCCACCCTACACCATAATCCCGGGAGTAGGACCGGTGTGACATTCCCTTGTGAAGGCCTCTTCATGGCGTTGCCCACATGGTGTCCAGACCTACCTCCAGCTATCATTGCGTCCAAGACAAAAGCGGGACTCATCGCTGAAGAGGATAGACCTCTATTCCAGCCTCCTCTGCTGTCTTGCTATGCACCATGATAGTCTTTGAGAGCGGTGGCGTGTGGTCGATGGAACACCTGTAGCTGGACATCTGGCTCGTAGCCCAATGTCGTGCAAACGCCTTCTGATGGTTTGTGTCGACACTGGTTGCCGTCCTAGGCTTGGGATGTGACGTCCAATTTCACTTGCAGTACAGAATGGATCACTATGTGGCATTCTTCCAATCAGACGATCTGCTCGTGCAGAGGTTCGCCACCGCGCACCTCTTGCTGTCATTCTCGTTCGATGTTGTTCTCCCAAACTCCGGGGCACACACCACTGAACAGTGCTGACATCTCAGCCAAGGCGTGTAGAGATCTGCCGGAGTGATAAACCAAGGTCTTTCAGTTCAAGGATTCTGTCCCTCTTGGTTTGAGAAAAGTGGCGATAACTGGCACGTCGATGAACAGGAGACATCGCACAATCATCCCACACCACTTGATCTGATTTTTGAGGTTTCATGTTGCTAAAAAATTTCATAATTTGCAGATCTTAGCGACACCTGCTACTTCCTCGATTTGCTCAACATTACGGCTTGCCCTTCTTGGTGTTGCAATTTCAATGTTGAGGAGTGTATATATACAAGTTACTGACATTAGGGCACTGCGCCAGCGCATGTGTTAAGGACTTCCACATGACCTTCAGATGTGTGTGAGTACATGTTATTGGTCCAATGACTTGTAATATCCAATATCCCGAGCTCTAGTCCCAAGAATGCTGGATTATTAAAATTTGACTGTAGTAAAAGTTGCAGGATGGCGCAATAACACTACAATAAAGTTGACAGAAGGTGGAAAATCCAATAAAATTCCTGCAGCTTCTACAAACTGTACAGAAGAAAGAGAGAAACAAAACGTGCAGCCTGCAGTGAGACGCGAATGAGAATTTCACAACAGCTTAATGAAGACATTATAATAACCAGCTATATTATTATGCGGTGATGGCGAACATAAAGAAATACAGGCTGGGTACTGAACTGAACATATAAAATGGAATTTGTTATATGAGATACTTGAAGTGTTATATGCAAAATCATATTGTTGCTTTATGAGTTTTGTCTAATTACTTGAGGGTTAAGAAAGAGTTTCTGGCTGAGATTAATCGTACATTCGAAATGTTCACGTTATGAAAATACAGTTATTCCGTCTCCGGAGTTTATATACTTTGCTTTCACCACTAACTGATTTTTTTTATAGGGTTCCCTATTTAATTTTACTCTGTATTTTCGTCTACATAGACTGTTTTTTTTATTATGCCGGCAGAGAAATCATTTTGGGTAAAATAAATATATAAATTCATGCGTTGTTGTGCAAGGAAATGGATTTAAAATTTATTTACCAGAGCATGTATCAAATTGTATCAGTGTGAGTTATATATTCAACGCGGGTCATAATTAAAAATACAAAAAAGTTTGGAAAAAAAATAACAATTCCCTCCAAAAGGGCAAAAAGATTTTGGAAGGGGTGATCCCAAAATGTATAAAAAGTGCTGGGTAATAGGGACACCAAATTTTTATTAGGTATGTGAAACCCAAGAGACATTTGGCCCCTGCAGGTGGTAAGAAGTGATCGCCATTTGTTCCCAGAGCTAGACCCACAGTGATCATCTGATCGCTGGGGAGGCTGTTTTTAGAAAAATGGTTGTCTTGATGAGACAACCTCTTTAATATGGGAATATTTTTGCAATTGAGAAAAATCCCTACATGAAAACCTCATGGGGTTATATTGTACTTGCAGTCTCTTCAGAATTATTTTTTTATTTAGAAATGCTCTTTGAAAACCCCACACTGCAAAAAATATATGTACAAATGATGGTCCTATGGGGGCACTGGGCGTTTTTTTTCTATAAACCATCCATAATGTTCCCTACTGGAAGCAACGTAGATACATTGGGGAGATATATTAATGTAATTACATAATTTTTCTGGTATAATTGCATTAAAAAGGAATTGTGTTCATACCGGGCACCGTATTTATCCAGGTCTACCATTATAAATGAAAAATTGTGGACAGGCTAACCATATTAAGAAGTTCAATTGGACATCTATGACTTGACTAGGTGAAATCAGAAGATCTCATTAAGGCTGTGGGGCCGAACGTTGGCCAAAAGAGTGTCGTTTTGGTATATGTTTGGCCGGTATACCGCCTCAACTGTATTGAAAAGCGTAGTTTTTTTTAATTGGAGTTACTGGCTACCGTATAGTCATGAGACATAGGTTCCATAAAATGTTTCAAATGGTTCCTCCAAGTATCTTGACTAAATGTGGAAGTCGAACAGAACAGCAAAAATCAAATCCTCTAGCAGCAGAATACAGACTTCCATTGGCAGCAGCCTGTATTCTGCCTATAGTAAACAGTAAAACACAAGTGTCATAACCGGAATAAATGTATAGATAAAGGTAAATTAATCTTCTCACCAGATAGGGTTCTGCAACCAGGCACAACTCTGGAAAAAGCGTGAATCAAGTAAGCGTGACCGCTGGTCCCGCTGGTCCCGCCTGCCGACCACTTCAACCGAGACCTCGCATGAATTACCAAAAGGAATAAAAAATCAGGATCTAATAGTCACTGTGTTTTTTAAACTTATTTTTGTATATTTCAACCTCATCGTAGTTAGTGACGGCGCCCAATGGACCCTGCATTTTTATTCCTGTTGCTTTTATAACATCCCATGTCCTCTAAAAAGCGGCATAAAAGCCCCATTCACCAAATGTCAACCTATTTCTTCTCATCTGATAATCCGGAATGTTTAATAATCCAGCACCTGTTGCGTTAAGTGAAATGACTATATTTCTTTATTAAAAAAAAATCTATTTTATTATTTATTTAATTTTTAGGTTTATTTTATTCCAGCTCCAGTCTCTTATTTTATCCCATTCTTCTTTATACAACTTTATGGTTGAGCTTGATTCGCCTACACCCTGCATCAGAAATGGCTGACGAGTGATTTTATGACCAAATGCTAATATATATATATATATATACTCTGCAAATTGCGTACGGGCGGCTCAATCCTATCAATCCATATGAGTTGTGTTTTGGAATCTGTATCACACACACAAGGAGCAAATGACTCCAGACTGCGATATAAAGCAGATACAAAGGTTTGCAGAATGAATGTATATAGATCAGTGGGTATATACTTAGGTCCCTCACCAATCCTCTGTCGGAGTTAACACTCCAACACACACAATGCTACTGAAGGTGATTATCTCTGCTAGCATAATTTCTCCGTAACATCTGCTTTCGCCCATAACACTCCACTAATTTTCCCCTCATTTCATTACACATAATTTTCTTTCAACACAATCTACATGTATTAAGTGGTAATGACTTTCCAGTTAAGAGCAAATCGACGCCAAGGGACCCCCCTCCCGGTTGCCTGCCGAGCCTGTCTCCGGCTATTAAAGATAAATTTGGTGCTTCGAAAAGCTGCAGTAAGCCAATCAATCAATTAAGCGGTTAGGACATATATTATCAAAATTTCACAGTGTGGAGGTGCATAAGTGCAGCCTGATTTTCTTGGTATGATTTTAAGATTCCGAAATTGAGACCCATCAAGCATGAATTCCAGTCGATCTTGAGCATCTGCGTGAACCGTCTTACAAGGAACGGAGGCAAAGTAGCAAGTATTGGGTTGCAACCTGGTAAATATGCGCGTGAACTATGCAAATGTACAGACTGAAACCGTTATACGTCTACGAGATGTAGTGATATCGTATTGGGATGCTGATGTAGCAGAGCTCAGTGTGTTAGACGTAGTTGAGCTGAGTTGGTCATGTGGCATGGCAGATTTTAATACATTATTTGAATGCAGGTACATCACGTGCATAAGCACTGCAACGACGTAGGGTTTAATGACGAACTCAGCTCTGCTACACACACACATATATATATATATATATATATTTATATATATATTATGCATGTATAAAATATATTCTTCTTGCAAAGCTGTCTACTGCTTATGTATTTCATACTACTTAATATTGCCCAATGTTAGCCTCCTTTGAGAGAACACAGGAGGTTATGGCAGCTGTGAGTATTCGGCCATTTATAATTGTGCTTTAGACCGCAGCAAATTGTCTCTGTAGACACAAATTTTAATCATCCATTACAGTCATCTGCATAGTCACAAGGTCCAGCACTGTGGATTAAGCCTGAGGAAAGTGGTATAAAAAAAACACAATACCTCCAACGCTATATGTGGAGTTTGCACTATGTAGCTGTGGACGAATACAAGATCACGATAAAATTAAAAAATTCCGACAGGTCAGGTCGGGCTTTCCTTTCCGTACATATCCATATCTCATCTCTCATTTCAAAAAGTCTTTATGGAACGAACTGCGTTTCTACAGGTGCCATGTTACAATAATACATTTTGTAGAACAAAAAGATTTTTGTGAACATAACTACATGCACAAAATAAAAGTGTATTCGAAATTCACAAAATTGTGTATAGAGATCTAGATACTTCATTTCATAATTGTCAATTATTCTATTCCACAAAATAGTGTTTTTTATCAAGAAAAAAATTAATATTTTGTGCACTAAAATAGAAAATTGTCACAAAATTATATTTTTGTATCACATAACATTAAGGCTATGTTCACACGGCTTAGCAAAATACGTCTGAAAATACGGAGCTGTTTTCAGGCGAAATCAGCTCCTGATTTTCAGACGTTTTTGTAACTACTCGTGTTTTTCGCGGCGTATTTTACGGACGTTATGGGAGCTGATTTTCAATAGAGTCAATGAAAAACGGCTACAAAAACGTCCCAAGAAGTGACATGCACTTCTTTGACGCGGGTGTCTTTTTACGCGCCGTCTTTTGACAGCGACGCGTAAGATTACACCTCGTGGGAACAGAACATCGTAAAACCCATTGAAAGCAATGGGCAGATGTTTGTAGGCGTAATGGAGCCGTTTTTTCAGGCGTAATTCGAGGCGTAAAACGCCCGAATTACGTCTTAAAACAGTGCGTGTGAACATATCCTAATTTCTGTCACAAATTGTGTCACAAAATGTTACTACATGTCACAGAATGATATTCTGTGGCACAAAATGCAATTTTTATAGAAGACAAATAATCTTGTGAATCTTCTCTTTTGATACAGAAAATAATCGGTATCTATGTACAAAGTAAAGCCCCATGCACACGGCCATGCCCGTAATCATAGCCTGCAATTACGGGCATGGCTGGCTGCTGACAGCCGCCCACATTTTACGGGCCGTGCTCCCCTAAAAATAGGACATGCTCCATAATTCCCGACACGGTTCTACGGCACGGACACCCATCCGTAGCCCTATGGAAAGGTGTCCGTGGCCAATATAACTGAATGGGTCTGTAAAACCGCGGACCGTGGCACGGTCTGTAGTTTTACGGTCGTGTGCATGGGGTCTAAAGGTTTGACTTTGGCGACACTTTCATTATACAGTATAATGAGGAATTGCATTTTTAGGAATTCTCTAATGTGCTGCCTTTTTAATAATCCTCTTTACAGTTTGGGAATAAATGTCCTTCAAGGCACCACCAATTGAATGGAGAGACTTTCCTGTTGTCAAGAGAGTATATACTGTATCATATACCGTAGGCCGTGGCCTAGAGAAAGAACGGGCCAGTGCACTTTAAGGGGGTTTTACACCGGGCCATTATCGGGCAGACGAGTGTTCATATAACGCTCATTGCCGATAATTGTCCTGTATAAACACGCCGGCGATCAGCAGATGACCGAGAAAACGGTCGTTCATCTGCTGATCGTATCTTTCTACAAAAGTTAAAAATTATTGTTGTCAGCAGGACATCTGACTGTGTAAACAGGGAGACGCGCCGCCGACATTAAGAAGAGAGATTGGAGTAACGACCGCTCGTCCCCATCCATAGCTCCGTGTGACAGGAGCAAACGAGTGATGATCAATGAGCTGTCTCGTTGATCTTTTCAGCAGCTGTAGCTATTTTATGTTTTTCATTGATTTACCTATATGAGGCCTTTATTTATGCGGGAGGAATTATATTTTTTTCCTGCGCTATTTCTGGGTACAAATAAATTACTATGTAATTTTTTTTTTGTTGCGTGAATATAGAAAAAAGTGATTTTCACCATGGCTTTTTTTGTTTATTTTTTATACAGTACTTGTTTCACGCTAAATAACCTGTTAAATGAATTCTTCAGGTTATTACGGCCCTGTGGATACCTAATATGTATAGATTTTTTAATGTAATGTATGGGCACTAAAATATAATTTATGATAAATAATGACTTTTTTTGTGTACATTTTTGTATTTTTTTGTTACTTTTTTTAATCTTATGAAGGGATAACTTTTTAACAACTTAATTTTCTACTTATAATGTGTTAGCATACTCCTGTATGCTAATATATTACACTGTGTCAGTATGACATCACATAGTGTACCCAAACAGCAGGCATACTGAACCAACAGACCTGGGGTCCTTTCTAGGTCCCCAGGGCTGAGTGCAGAGGGTATCCCTCAGTCTCCGATCACTTCACCGGATTTCCGGTAAAGCGTCAAAAGAGGGGAGCCCCCTTTGATCATGGTGTGGTCACAGACGATCAAAGGGTTAAACAGCTGGGATCAGAGTTTTCTCTGTTCCCAGCTGTATTCAGGAGAAGGCTGATAACTGATAACAGCCCTGGCTTAGAATTGAGCGCTTACTGGAGTACTCATAAGCCTTTTCTACAACGACTTCGCTGTAGTCAAAAGACTGTGGGCGGTCAGGAACTGGTTAAAACATCAGAAAATATTGAAGTGTGAAGCAGGCCTAAGAGTCACACTGTCCTTCTCCAAGGAAAGAAAAGGAAATAATAAGTTTTATCCAGGGTTGTGATGGTATGAACCTCATACCACCCAACTGTCCTGGGATTGTCCCAAGAAACTGACCTCATAAGGGTGGTCTTATCCAAATGCACCCGAAAGTGAGTGTTTCTGGGAGGTTTATGGGTGTGGGGCTTAAAATGTCCCACAAATAGGAGTCAAATGCTGCGAGGTTTGAAACATACACTGAAAGGGGTCCCATTTTTTTGTTGCTATGGGGTCCCCACCCTTATATGTTGCACTTGGGATGTAAGGATGAAGCTGTATTGGGTGTAGAGGTAGCAGTTGCAACCGGACCACAGTGCCAGAAGCGGTCCTATGGCCCTTCTGCTTTATAGGAACAGACCTGTGTTATAAATGGAACATTCTAGGTGGCCCGTGGGCCTGTTACAGATTTTGCATTAGGGACCAGAAGCTACAAGTTATGCCTCTGGCTGCTGGTGATCTTCTGATGAGTATTAAGGTCCTCTTACATGGCCTGACGAGGGCCGTGTAATCGAGCGCCGATCAACGAGACTGCTCGCTGATCGACGCACGTTTGCTACTTTCACACGGAGCTATGTATGGGGACGAGCAATCATTACTACGATCGCTCGTCCCCATACTTTTCTATGAGGTCGGCAGCGCGTCTCCTTGTTTACACAGGGAGATATGCTGCCGACAGCGTTAATATTTAAATTAAAACACTGCAATCAGCCGATGAACGAGCTCGTAAACGGGGCAATTATCGGAAACGAGCATTTGCCCGATAATTGGGCAGTGTAAAAGGGCCTTAACCATCACCTTATTCTGAGAAGAGCAGCTGAAGGGAACTGAATTTCCCTTCATCTGCTATCCCCAATACCCAATTTGCCCCATCATAAATAAAGTGATTTGGGATGATATGGTTGATTATGGAATATGCAATTTCCAATTGGTGAAAATAAATCTACATTATTAAAGTGGCCGAATATATTTCCAGCCTCTTTTATAAGTAATAATACTGCACTGTATAAACTTTTCAAAAACAAGAGAACTTTGCAAAAAAAAATAATTCATATTTATATACGTATAAATTATGCATACAATTCTAAGATTAAATAATATAGAATGATCCTATTTGGATTCCCTGTGTATTCCTCTATCCTGAGCTGTCCGCTCTCCAGCGCTGAGCCCCCCCATCCTCCGTTAAGTCGCTTGCATTCCATCTGGTCCACGTTTGTTCAGAAGTCATTTCTCTGTCAATCTCTCTTGCCACATTAAAATCTGTCATTACTATTGCATTGCAGACCGGCTCCTGAGATTTCCCTCACTGTTTTATTGCTCTGTTCCCTCTTTTATTCCCTGCTACAGCAGACAAGTAAAAAAATAAAGGTTTGTTGTTGAAACATGGCCGGAAGGAAGGTAGAAGGCATACATCTGTCAAGGTATTGCCTTTCTCCAACCAGGGATTAAGGTGTTTTACTGCGCTCACTACACAGGAGTCACACTGAATACATTTCTCAGTAAAACAGAAAAATTAGGGCATACCATTTGTTCTGCTGCCTTTTTACTGCAGCTTTTTTTAAGCTAACCTAGATAATTAAGCAAAAAAAAAATTTAAATAAAAAATTTCTACAAAAAATTTACACAATTTTTTTTTAATTTTTTTTTTGAGAATTTCTCCAACTATTTAACTAGATAACAGATGGATAAAGATGACCAAAAAAATATTTATTGGATATTTTTTGTACTATATAAATTTGGGCTTGGGTAAATTTGTTGTTTTACTAAACAATTCTTTCCAAATGTGTTAATCTTAGCCGGCGCAGGAGAAGAAGAATTCTGTGTCTTGTCTTAACACCTAGCAACAGTTCACCTCAAAGATGCTCCAGAGATGCTGTAAACTGCAATTTGTGTTCTAAAGGTGATTGAAAGCTCTCAGGAGAGGTAGCTTCTTGAGTTTTCCCGCAAAGGGATGTTCTTCGTTTCCAATAGCAGACGTGTTGCTTATGTTTATGCAAGATTTTTCTGTCTGTCCAAGTGGAACTTTTTTGTATAAGGTCAAAAATAATCTCAAGTCTTTAGAGATATGTGTTGGTCACACACTGCAGGCAGATATTTTTGGTGGCATGAGATGATTTTCATGAGAAGGTAGCCCATGATTTACCTGCGATGATGTCACTTCGAAGAGGAGGTCTATCTCAGTGGTAGTGACATAATAAACAATCATTGGGCACCAAATCAAATTTTTGGAATAGGGTCTTTTCTTTTCCTCAACAATTCCCAAATGAAGCTATAATTATTTTGTGTGGGTTAAGGATTTTTAAAAAGTGGGTTGCCATCTCTTGGTCCCTTGCAAATATCCCTCTTTCTCTTTGTTACAACTATTATCAGGAAGGTGGATCCTTGTACCACAATCGATTTGACGTTAGCCAAACCGAGGAGCGGACTCTAAGGTATCTCCCTGTTCTTCACTTTGGAACTCCCGCAAAGGGGTATGGACTTTCCTGGTCAGATACCCAGGTCGCTGTCTCCAGTAACACTCGAAATCTATCTGCATATCTGTCACGTTGGGTTCGTGGACCCACCGAGTCGTACCGCCTTGGCGATATGGCAGCTGGCCAACAGGGCGCAGGTCACAGTCCACAGTCCGTATAAGGTACCTGTGGCAGTTCGGACAGTAGCAAGGCAGGCTCGGCTGGGACTAGGCAACGGGTAGACGTCAGGTGTGGAGCAGCAGGACAGGCATAGATACAGCACAGCATGGCTACAGCACAGCACGGCACTAGACCAGGATAGCACGGGAAATAAGGATACAGGAACAGGGAACACTGGAACTGGAAAACACTAGGAGACCATTTGCTTAGACAAACTAGGATATGAAAAAACAACGCTCAGGCAAGAATCAGTAGGGCAGAGGCCTCCTTATAGTCCAGGAAATCATGTGAGTTGTGATTGTTTTCATTTACGCGTGCTGGCCCTTTAAGATCGGGCACAAGCGTGCGCGCGCACCCTACGGGACACAGCGGACCGTAGCGGAAGTGAGCGCTGGCGTCTCTTAGGAAGGAGGTGGGGACCAGCGCTCACAGATCCATGGCTGCGGTCGTCGAGAAGTAAGTAAACCGGACGGCCCGCGGCCATGGATGCTACAATATAATTTGCTGGACTCCATAGCAGCTTTTATGTCTGAAGGTTGCACCCCCCCCCCCCAACCTCATGCATTCCAACATCCAAGAAAAATTACAATCCTACGTAATACCAGAGTTGATAGGTCACTGCCTGCCACAAGTTCAACACACTCCTCTACTGCTGCTGCCATCTGTCTCATGATCTGATTGACCACAAAGTGTCCTATCCTTGCTCACATGCAGCCCTCAAAAACTTGATAATTACATAACTTCACTCCCTTGCTCAACACCATATGTAGCCCAGTTCTCACTAGGAACATGACCACTGGACAGGTCATTGCCTCTCACAGAACCAGCACACTCCTCCTCTACTGCCCATTTTCAATCTGTTTGCACTTGCATGGATACGCAGAATATAAAAAATGGCAACAACAGATTATGGATTTACTGAGGAGATGGGGGGCTTCAGATATATGTATTAGTATCATGAGATCAACTTACCATTGGCCATGTAAGATGCAACTCCATTCATTTAGTACAGTGGTCTGCAGCCTGTGGTTGTGAAGGTATGCAGGTTTTTTGTTTTTTTTACTATACTGGGGATGGGTATTAAAATGTATACCATCCTAAGATGAGAGAGAAGAATCACGATAGTGATTGACAGTTTACTTTTTCTAACCCTGCCATAATAACAGCAATGTGTAAAACGTTGTAAATTTTAATGGCGTCTCCGCTTTGGCCAATCCCTACTTGTTAGAAGGTTTCCTTGACAATAAGCAGATAACAAAGTGTCTTTCCTGCTTGGACCCCTAGCGATCATCTGTAATCAGTAGGGAAACCTGGCAGTAAGTGTTCAATATCCCTGCAGCACCACCACAGGGGAAATTAAGCATTACACAGTGTCCAGTCCTATCAATGGGATGTCTGTGTAATGCTGGAACTTTATAACCGCTCTCCACTCTGACCAAGAAATGAAGATCCTGAACACAGGACCCCCCTCTATTAACTCTGAATTCACTTGTAGGGTGAGTTCACACGTAGCGTAAATACTGCGTATTTTCTGCAACCGATTTCGTTGCAGAATATCCGCAGCATAATACAGTAGCAGTGGAGTGGATGTGAGTTGAATAAATCTCATCCATACGCTGCATAAATACTGTGAAAAAAATCTCAGAAATTGACCTGCGGTGCCATTTTTTAGTCCGCAATACGTCAATTGTATTTGAATAATCACTTCTTTCTTGTTGCGGGTTTTGTCCATTGAATTCAATGGGAGGTAAAACCTGCAAAAAATAGCAAATGTTGTGTTTTCTGCGGCATAAAAGCAGTGATTCCGCTGCAAAAAAAACGCAACTCAGATTTTTTTTTGTTTACTTACCCAGAATTCTGTGTTTCTTTGTCCAGGCCGGACAATCACAGGCTGCAGCGGTCACATGGGATGAAACGTCATCCAAGGAGGCTGGCCTGCGGGACGTCAGAGGGACGCGTCGCCATGGCTACGTAAGTATCAAACTTTTTTTTTTTTACGTGCAGTTTTCCACAGCGGACATTCCGACCGAAAAACTGCACCACAATTTGGTGCGGTTTTTCAGCCGGAATTCCCTGCGGCGCCCAGGGCAGATACGTTGTGTGCTTTTACGCAGCATATCCGCCCTGTGTGAACATGGGATATATGAAAACAGGTTTTCTAAACTGGACACCCCCTTTAATGTCAAAAAGTTGCCGAGCTCACAGATACATTTTAGCACAAAGACCCTCGCAATTATGAGCAACTTGATCTGACTTGTCCCTTAATCCTTAATGTTGTGTATTTTTTATTTTTTTATTTTTTTTATTATTATTATTATTATTATTATTATTATTATTATTAAATCAGTCAATTTAAAATGAAAAAAAAAATCTTAATTTAAGGGCAGCTATTAAAAATGCTCTTAATTAACCCACAAAAAAACAAAAAAAAGGGACAGGTGTTATTTAACTGAAGTAATCCCGTGATGAAGTAATGTATATAAATGAGAGAAAGACGCCTACATCCAACCTGTCACATCAAAGTTTTGCTGACTGCTCCTCACCACTGTTCCATAACAAGTCTAAACTGATCATTTATTTTTATTCCCTGCCAGCCGGTACGTATTTGCCCACACGTCATGTTTGCCCCTCGTCTTCACAAACATCCAGCTTTAAACTGACCCCGTAGAATATTAATGGTGTTTTTAATATCGGAGAAGCATGCATACCGTAATTGCCTTGTGTTTCTACATGAGTGTATGTGTGCGTTTTATTCTTTTTCCATCAACAGGTTATCAAAATGCCCCAAGCTCATTTTTAAATTTTTGTATTTTTTTTTTTTTTTTTAATTTTTAATTTTTAAATCCACATAGTCATGTAGATAAAACTTTGGTGTAAATAAAATGTTTGCAATGTGAATATCAGGAGGTCAATGCTGCTAGGGTGTAATTACTTATGCAGATTGGGTCCTGTCTTCTAAAGGTGTTTTTCGAAGCCTCTGGAGGCTGTTGTGAACAGTGGTTGTTTATCTGTGAGCCGCGATGGTGTCCTGTAGGGCATATTAAAGCCCATGAAATAATGATGAAGTAGAGGGTAATTAAAAGCCACAATGACATTGATCTGCTCAATTTTCAGAGGGAGCTCAGGTCACACTGGGAAACTATCCATTTTAGCTCACGTAGGGCCAGGCTGATTGGCCTATAGAGTATTGAAGATGGCTACAATCCTCACCTGTGGCCAAGAGGACTCCCAGAGCTGCTATTCTACTGGATTAAGATCTTAGCAAAACAGGAGGGATGGTGGGGGAGGACGGTCACAGCTGTCGACGGTTTACCTTTAAAAAAAAAAAAACATGTGAACTCTGAATAATTCAATCCATCAGATGCCCTTGTGCGTCTCTGTATGTTTTTCTCACTCTTTTGTTCGTGCACTTCAGGATAATTTTCGTATGACTATCAGTTACAATTATTATGACCTATTAAAATGAAGCCGTGTCGATCTACTCTTAATTGACTCCAGGGCATTGCAAATAAGGAGAACAGTCAATATGTGTCATGTTTTTATCATATGACACTTTCCAAGCGCTGACCAAAAAGTGCAAACACAACAATATAAATAAAAAAGTATAAGAAAGTGGGAGCATCGACATATACTGCAGGTAGACAGATGTAGTAGAACTGGGTTGGTCTTTTGCCACGAGCCATCGTGATATCATTTTATGTTGTTTGTGGTGTTATATAGGACTGCGGGTAAACCCTTGGAATTTTTTTTCCTGGGATTTTCTATTGATGGCATCAACGTATGATTGGTGGGGTCCAACAGAAGCGCGAATGAGTCACGGCTCGACCCCACTCACCACCGTTCCATGGGCAGAGCTGCGGTACCAGACACAGCCATACTTGTATGGAAAGTGCTCTGCCTGGATAAACAATGAAGGGACCCATCAAGTGTGGCGGTCCCTTCATTCTGCGAGGATCGGCGAGGGTCATATATTGAGGGCCTATAATAAGGATGGGTGATCAATAGAAAATCCTGGTAAACTCCTTTAAATAGGTTGTCCCACCTGGGCAACCTCTGTCCATATACCCTATTAGGGTACATAGACGTCATACAAGGGGATCACCCACTTGGGTCTCCCTACTATGAGTCATGAGTTAAAAGAAGCTGCAAGATCGGCTCCGACTCCGGTGGAAACACTGTATAACACGGTCATATGAATAGGTATTGTGTAATACTATATTTCTCCTGCAGTGGCATAGAGCAGCCCCACGCAGCTTTCGTCAGGGATTACAGCCGATCCCAAGGGTTTCAGAAACCGGACCCCAAGCGATCAATGGATTGACGGGCGGCTTCATTGTAAGAATGGGTTTTCCAGTTGAGAAAACCCCCTTATGTTAGATTGTTACCATCATATCCAAATGATGTATCCCAAAAAATGTCAATGACAAACTAAGTTTTGCTACATTACTATGCAATCGTTATAAAATGGTAGTAAACATAACATATACAACCTCCAATAAATGATGGAATGTACAACTACAGAATATGCTGATACTGGGAGGTTCCCTATTATCAGTGGGGGGCTTACACTGCCTGAGGCTCTGGGCTTAGTACAATGATATCACTGAATGTGTCTACTGATTAAGCTATTGATTCAGTGGGAAATAATTAATTATATTAACAATTTCACCTAGGGACCCACCACTTCTGTGTCTGCATAGGGAGTGTAGCCCCCCACAGCTGTCCCACGCTTCGACAGCCCAACCACTAAGACCACTGTTGTCCATACCATACCTGTTTTTGGAAATTTTACATTCATATTCTCTATTAGGAATGATCGCAATGATGCACTTCTATCCTGCCGTAGTAATATAGATAAGAAGGCGTGACGTAAGGCAACGTAATCTTTAGGATGAGCAAATAAACAATAATAAGGGGTCATACTAAAGTTAAATAATTTAAAGATCTGTTGTTAAGTTCATGTGAAGGTCATAAAAAATATCTAAAAATATTTGGTACCACCTGCAACTTATCAGATTTTTTTTATAGGTACAGTATACCTTTATTTAGGATTGGTTGAAATAGGTCAAAGTAGTTATTTTAAGGATAGCACATTAATGACCTGGTCTACTAAGGAAATGTTATGTTTTGAATACCATAAAATTACCTACCTCTAATGTTCTGCTACATCTATATGTTACTTGAAGGATGAGGCTGGTCATAAAGAGACATTAATAGCCAAATGCCCTAGTTACATGATCTACCACCTGGACACAGGTGTACACCTGAAGAAGATCCCCTTCCATTCCAGTTAATTAAGTGGATGACTGGAGTGACCTCAAGTCAAAGTGATAAGTTCAATTTAGCAGCGGCCTCTAATCTCCACAATTCCCCAAAGCCTCCCCAGTAAATGACAATCGCTGGAGAATCCTCAGAGGTCACTGCCAGACCCAGGCCGGCTGGAAGTGGCATCATTAATGTCATTAAAGCTTTGACCAGAAATTAAGCATCGGCACCAGAAGGACAACCTTTAAAGTGGTCAGTGGGGAGTACTGGTGTGATGTGGTAGTAAGACCGGCTTATGCAATGATTAGCAATACATAGTAACCCACATAAACTAGGACTTTCTACATTTTTGGATTTTGCATTGAAGTTTTTAAACAAGTATACATACAGGTGACTAGTAGTGACAATATTTCTGCACACAAAGAAAAAAGATAACTAAAAACCCTTAGTGTAGTTCTGAAATGTGGGACTATAATGGTCTTCTTCTGCTTTTCTCACCCAAGGAGGTCTTCAAAGTTCTCTGAACTAGCGTGAGCTGCAAACCACCTTTTCTGTCCTTGTAAATGTGATGAAAGGGAAATAGCCCCCAAGATCATAATCCAATGGAATACCCCTTAAGGGGCATAGCTATGGGGGGTGCAGAGGTAGTTGTCACACCTAAGGGTGCCCAAAGGCCCCTCTGCCACATAAGAAGACACCAGTAGTACAAATGGCACATGGTGGGTCCTGTTAAAAATTTGCTTGGAGCACAACGTCTTCAAGTTACGCTTCTTCCCACATTTCATTAGAAAATTGTAGTACCCATAATATGGATACTATTTGCTTGGAATTACATTATGGGCAAAATGTAAAAATAGGCACATCAGAAAATGAAAGTCAACAACCCATTAAAGTTGAAAAATATATATTCTTTGTATAAATATAATTAAACACAAAAACACTATACCAATAGTGTAGAAGTGCAAAATGGTAATCACCCAAATGGCGAAGTCCTTAGCAGAAAGCCGGTGAGATATCTGTACTTCAGCAGAGACCTACGTGGAGGATAAGTCGGCATTTGACTATGCCAGGTGCAACATTACATTATGGGGCCACTCATGATGAATGGTTTTTAGATTCGGGTATAATTTTTTATTAAAAAAGTTTACAATTTGGCTATGGCTACACAGAGATGGCAAGCCCTAGCAGTTCCACCATCAGCACTGTTGAGTCCGGACAACCCATGTACTTAAATTAGCATTGTTTTAGCTATTGGTTGTGGTGTCTAACAACATGTAATGTTATGTTATAAGAGCTACAAATTAAAAGACATTATTTTTGCCGCCCCAGAGAGCATTCTAGTCAAAGACCAACAATAATATAGTTAAGCATTCTACTGAAAGAAGTACAATGAGAAGAAACATTATATTAGGCAGAGGACATTCTTTAGTAAGTACTATACAAAGCCTAAAGCATTTTAAGCAGCGAGGAACCATTTAGAAATAGATATAGCATAGAGAACATTCTAGGAATTAATACACTATAGAGCACATTCTAGAAATGGATACAATTTAGACAGTATTCTAGGCATAGATACAATGTAGAGAGCACTCTACAAATGGATACAATGCAGTCAAGGACTTGATACAGTGTACAGAGCACTTTAGATATAGATACAATATAGTGCATTCTAGAAATAGATACAATGTAGAGAACATTATAGGGATAGATATAATATACAGTATGTTGTTGGGATTGATACAATGTAGAGAGCACTCTAGGTATTGATACAACCAACAGATCACTCTAGGAAGGGATACAATATAGAGTGCTTTCAGGGAATAGATAGATTGAACAGAGCATTTTAGGAATGGATAAAATACAAAGATCATATGCATTCTTGGAATAGATACAATGTAGAGAGCACTCTATGAACGGATGGAATGCAGAGAGCACTCAAGGACTTATACAATGCACAGAGCACTCTATGTATAGATACAATATAGAGTGCATTCTAGGAATGGACATATTGTATAGAACATTATAGGGATATATATAATATAGGGTATGGTGTTGGAATGGATACAATGTAGAGAGCACTGTAGGAATAGATAGAATGAACAGAACACTCTAGGAATTAATGCAATATAGAGTGCTTTCAGGGAAATTGAACAGAGCATTCTAGGAATGGCTAAAATACGAAGATCATATGGATACAATATGGGGTGCATTCTTGGAATAGATACAATGTAGAGAGCACTCTATGAATGGATAGAATGCAGAGAGCAGTCAAGGACTTGATACAATGCACAGAGCACTCTATGTATAGATACAATATAGAGTGCATTCTAGGATTGGACCAATTGTACCGAGTGTATTGTAAAAATGGATATAATGAAGAGAGCATTCAAAAAATTGATACAACGTACCATCTACATCATTCTAGTTAACATATAGGCAATTATAGAGACTGCCTATTATAATGTATAATATGTCCAATAATATAATATGTATAATATGTTCCATAACATGGAAAACAAAAACTTTGATCGGTAATGTCCTAATTTTTGTGGCCTGAGCTGATTTGCACATTCTATTTTCAGTGAAAAATTATTATTTTTTTTGTACCAATTTTCTTGATAGCTGAAAATAATATGACAGGCGTTAATATTATACTTCAATCTAATAGAATTCTGGTGAATTCATTATAGTATTAAGTAGTGCTCGCCGGGTCATCGAATCAAACACCAAATTCCTGAGAGATTGTCGCACGATACTTTACACTTAGGTGATAGGATATACAGCACATTATATATTTTTACCTGTAATACACAGAGCAATCAACACCTCTCATACACTAACACCTAAAACAAGCCAGATTACCCAACTCCAGAACATTCTTATTTCTGTCCAAACACTGTCAAGGCTCCTACTACCGAGATATAAATAAGTGCTTTATGCTAATGAAGACTTTTGCACTGTGAGAGGTATTTCTGAAGATCTGCATGGAAACCTGCAGCTAAATATATGTTATTTTAAATTGTATTGGGGTTATATATTAATACTGTGGCTTGTATCAATTGGAACATGTTTAAAACCCAGTCTTTTATTGTGGATCCTTGCGCCATGTTCCTAAAAAAAATCTTTCTGAATGAAGAACCATATATATATATATATATATATATATATATATATATATATATTGTCACAGAGCCTGTAGGATATTCTATCACGGGGCCACCAGAGGGCGTTTTGAACCCACCTTGTCACAAAGGGATTTGAACTGGGGCTAAACCGTGGAGTGGAGTCTAAGGGAACCCCTGGTCTTCACCCTTTGACCAGTGTACAGGGATCTGAACCCCAGGTCGCTAACCCCAGTGTAGTCTCCTTTGGTGAAAGCCAACGTATCAGGTGTAGTTCCGACAAACGTGGTCTGGTATAGCAAAAGGTCGAGGCAGATGGCAAGGTTCGTAACGGATCCCGTAGCTAATGGTCAGGGCAGGCGGCAGATGTTTGTCACAGGTCACTTACCAAAAGGTCTGGGCAAGCGGCAGGGATGGATGGTCAAAGGTACTTGCTGAGAACAAAACACGGAAGTAAATAAGAGAGATAACTAGGAATTCTAGGAACACCTGAACACTACAAGAACAAAATTGCTCTGGCAAAGACCAAGAAACAGGGAGGAAATTAAATACTCAGAAAGCCGAGGGAAAATAATTTTGGTGCGTGCAGGCCCTTGAAAAAAAGCAAGAGTCAGCCCGCTCATTAACTTGAAGCCAGAGTAGAGCGGCGGCGGTGAGAGCGGCCGCCAGACGCTGAGCCAGAAGGAGAGGAGCGGCGTGGACCAGAACACTGGGAGAAGGTAAGTACAAAGTGCACCTCATTCTGCATTGCTCCCCATTCTCTATTCTAGCCTGATGTCAATTTTGGGTTGCCCATGGCAAATTGAGCCTCTTGACAATATTGGGTATCTGTCTTTACCTTGTTCTTCTGTGGTTCTGGACTTTTTTTTGGTTCTAGTCTAGTGTAGATTCTTGGCTTCTACTTTCAATGTCATTTCTTTGATTAGTTCTAGTTTCAGTTTAGCTGTTTTCCTTCAACTCTTCTTGGGTTTCTCAACTCCAGTCTGATGTTGCTGTGCCACCTTGAAGCTATTATTGATTGGAGACTATTCTGAGGACCATGAACTGGGAATCTTTCTGATGCAAAATCCATCATTTCAGGGGGTGGGGGGAAGACCAGGGGAATCTGAAGTGTAACTTGGAGCTCCTTGGACCTAATGCAAAATCTGCAACAGACCCACCAAGAAGGTGCCATTCGCAATACAGGTGTCTTCGTATGTGGCATAGGTTGCTTTGGGTTCCCTCAGGCACCAGGGCCAGTTGCGACTGCTACCTTTTGCACCTCCTATATCAAGACCTCTGAGGAGAGAAATCAGATTCAGGTCAAGAACCATGGGGGTAACTATAGCCATGGGCGTAACTATAGCCGTAATGGATAATGGGGCCTGGAGGCTAAAGAGGCCTACTCAGATGCAGGAAAGTCATTCCTCAGGGTAAAGGTGGCTTTTAGCTTCTAGAATTTTTATTTGGGTTCTCCTTTGGGCAGAAGATCTGCTATATGACACTATGCAACTCTCCATCTCCTCATTGATGCTCAACTGCAGCTTGGCGCTAGTGGCATATCCCTGATTTACTATGGGGTCCCAAAAATTCTTGTTATACCCTCATCCATAAACCAGATTGGTAACAGTATATTTAAAACTACAAGTGAAGGGGTGCTGGGACATATGGGGACGTCATCCACAGGTACCAGGTGATGTAACAGCCTGTAGGTAAGAGAAATAGCTGTAAGAAGGAAATAAAAGCATGGGTAACCAAGACTGGGAGAAAGTTGAAAAACGAGAAATGAACCCCATGTGAACCCCATGAGAGAACAAAGCTTTGGCTCTACAGATCTAGCCTCTTTTTGTGGCCTAAAAATGTTGGTATATCACGTTGATAAATACATTGCATTACATAATCATATCTCATTCCCTTGACAAAAAAAGGAAAAATCCAGAGAGCTGCTACTTTTGTGACATACTTATGCCATTTTCTGGAGGGCAACACATTAATACACGTGACCCACTATCTTTTCCAAGGTCAAAAAAGACGAAAACCCTTAAAGGTTTAATTTCCTTTTGCTGTTGACTCAGCTGTGGGAACACGACTATGTTTGAGGTTGAATCCATAAGAAAAATTTATTTTAGTTTGTTTGGTGGGTAAATGTAGGGTTAAAGCATTTTGTATGTTACCACAAATCCCTCTTAACCTCTTGACTGTAAATAGTTTTGGAACCTCAGGAAGTCAAGAAACAATCCTTGTGTACATATAGAAGGTTTGTAGAAACTGATGATGTAAGTGCTTCATTTATGTTTTTTCTACGTTGCTCACACAAGTTTACATTTTCAATGACATTAACCCTCTGCCTACCAGGGGTTTGGAGTAAAAAGTATCCTCAACTTTTTCAAAAATTTCTTTATACTAACATAAAATTTGAAGAAGAGTAAGTGAGTACAGAAAAAAAATAATTTTAATCCAGCATCAAATGGAGCAGCTAGCTGCTGGATTATAAAATATTTGGAAATATTAGGCAGTTATAAAAAAATAAAAAAAAGTATACATAATGCACTTGTAAGGGTAAGGACCCTTCAAGAAGATAATAATAATAATAATAATAATAATAATAATAGTTGGAAAGTTGGTTTGGACAAAAAAACACATACACTACCGTTCAAAAGTTTAGGGTCACTTAGAAATTTCCTTATTTTTGCAAGAAAACCACAGTTTTTTTCAATGAAGATAACATTAAATTAATCAGAAATCCACTCTATACATTGTTAATGTGATAAATGACTATTCTAGCTGCAAACGTCTGTTTTTTAATGCAATATCTACATAGGTGTATAGAGGCCCATTTCCAGCAACCATCACTCCAGTGTTCTAATGGTACATTGTGTTTGCTAACTGTGTTAGAAGGCTAATGGATTATGAGAAAACACTTGAAAACCCTTGTGCAATTGTGTTAGCACCGCTGTAAACAGTTTTGCTGTTTAGAGGAGCTATAAAACTGACCTTCCTTTGAGCTAGTTGAGAATCTGGAGCATTACATTTGTGGGTTCGATTAAACTCTCAAAATGGCTAGAAAAAGAGAGCTTTCATGTGAAACTTTACAGTCTATTCTTATTCTTAGAAATGAAGGCTATTCCATGTGAGAAATTGCCAAGAAACTGAAGATTTCCTACAACGGTGTGTACTACTCCCTTCAGAGGACAGCACAAACATGCTCTAACCAGTGTAAAAAGAGAAGTGGGAGGCCCCGCTGCACAACTGAGCAACAAGACAAGTACATTAGAGTCTCTAGTTTGAGAAATAGACGCCTCAAAGGTCCTCAACTGGCAGCTTCATTAAATAGTACCCGCAAAACGCCAGTGTCAACGTCTACAGTGAAGAGGCGACTCCGGGATGCTGGCCTTCAGGGCAGAGTGGCAAAGAAAAAGCCATATCTGAGACTGGCTAATAAAAGGAAAAGATTAATATGGGCAAAAGCACGTACGTGCACGTGCACGTGCACGTGGACAGAGGAAGATTGGAAAAAAGTGATATGGACAGACGAATCGAAGTTTGAGGTATTTGGATCACACAGAAGAACATTTGTGAGACGCAGAACAACTGAAAAGATGCTGGAAAAGTGCCTCTGTCAAGCATGGTGGAGGTAATGTGATGGTCTGGGGTTGCTTTGGTGCTGGTAAAGTGGGAGATTTGTACAAGGTAAAAGGGATTTTGAATAAGGAAGGCTATCACTCCATTTTGCAACGCCATGCCATACCCTGTGGACAGCGCTTGATTGGAGCCAATTTCATCCTACAACAGGACAATGACCCAAAGCACACCTCCAAATTATGCAAGAACTATTTAGGGAAGAAGACGGCAGCTGGTATTCTATCTGTAATGGAGTGGCCAGCGCAGTCACCAGATCTCAACTCCATAGAGCTGTTGTGGGAGCAGCTTGACCGTATGGTACGCAAGAAGTGCCCATCAAGCCAATCCAACTTGTGGGAGGGGCTTCTGGAAGCATGGGGTGAAATTTCTCCCGATTACCTCAGCAAATTAACAGCTAGAATGCCAAAGGTCTGCAATGCTGGAATTGCTGCAAATGGAGCATTCTTTGACGAAAGCAAAGTTTGAAGGAGAAAATTATTATTTCAAATAAAAATCATTATTTCCAACCTTGTCAATGTCTTGACTATATTTTCTAGTCATTTTGCAGCTCATTTGATAAATATAAGTGTGAGTTTTCATGGAAAACACAAAATTGTCTGGGTGACCCCAAACTTTTGAACGGTAGTGTATGTCCATCAAGTTCAGCAAAGTCAGACTGACCCACCAGAGTGCCAGAGGATCCTCCATTGGGTCCAGGCTTTGAAACCAGGGGTGTTGCTATAGAGGGTGCCGAGGTAGCAGTCACACCTGGGTCCTGCAGCCTTGGGGAGCCCAAAGCTACCTATTCCATATAACAAGACATCAGTATTATAAATTGTACATGATAGGTGGGGGATGTGTTACAAATTTTGCACTGGGGCCAAGGAGCTTCAAGTTGCACCATTGTCTGAGACAATATTGGACCCCAAAGGTCCAGCAGGAAATATTTTTTTTTATTTTATCGTTTGATTCACTACTAATATCCTACTTGACTTTATTGATAATATGTGCTGTGTATGCAATGAGAATAAAAAGTTTGCATGTTCTGTATAGATAGAAGGCAAAAACGATGAGGTTTGACTGGACTTGCCTAGTAGGTGTGATCTGATTTGCCTATTAGGTGTGATCTGATTTGCCTATTAGGTGTGATCTGATTTGCCTATTAGGTGTGATCTGCCTTGACTATTAGGTGCGATCTGATTTGCCTATTAGGTGCATTCTGATTTGCCTATTAGGTGTGATCCGGTTTGTCCTAACATGGGAAAAAAATATATTTTCCTCTAATTGTGGACATTGATGTGCGTAGTGGTTCTTCATGGTTAAAATGTCTTCAAGGAAAATACAGTTTAATGGTAGGTCAATGATGCGTACTTTGCCCTTGAGATGAGGAATGAAACACAATTTGCACAGAAAGGTGGAGCTGAGTTCATATGACACAAGTGATGATACAAAAACATCCTTGAAGAACTCCCCAAAAAGTTCTCCTCGAGTAAAACATTACGTCTTTCGAGAATAAGATGCAGTTGATGACTTGAGTTCTAATCTTATATATTATAAAACACACATTCTACTAATCCCGAAGAAGTTGGTATCTCCTGTTTCTCTACTATACAACATATTGATACAGACAGATGGGTTGAGTGAGCACAACTGATGATTCATACACCATTAAGACATAGTTAAGTGAGCTGGATGTTCTGTAATGTGGCAAGTTGTACATTATATTCATCTTCCAATATCCCCCCTCCACCCACTAAAGTAAAACTGACAAGCTGAAATCTATGGTGCTAAGCGTCACGAGCCACTTTGACGAAGGTCATTGTTTATTGGTCCAGTCCAAATCCATTCTGAAGGCATAGGGACAGCTAGAACAGCCCCAGAGATGTCAATGTCATCGATTTTTGTGATATTTACTTTAGATGGTTATAAATATTAGATAAATGTTGACCAAGCCACCAATTTTTGTGGGATTCATCAACAATTTAATATATGGGAACAATTTAAATGTCGATCGGACATTGGGCGAAACAAGGATCTGCCAATTTAGGTTTCGTCTTGCCTAATTCTTTGTACCTCCAGGAGATAAGTGCTACCAGGCAGCTGCTTATCCACTGTGCCTATTGAAATAAACATACACGCCTGGCCGATCTGATCGTGTATGTTCATGGGAGAGTTGGGAGAGATGAGTTTTCGGTCAACAGCTATCAAGCATATGGCTAGAATTAAGGAGAATGAGAGATTGGATTTACCTGAATGTTTTAGGTGGTGTTGGACTTTAAAGGATTTTTCCAGGATTTTACATTGATGGCCTATTCTTATAATTGACCATGGGGGTCCTGTTCATGGCAGAACCGAAACAGCGATATATGTCCCTGCCGCTTGAAAAAGCTGAGCTGCAGTTCTGAACACAACCACAGGGGCATGGAAATCACTGTGACAGGTTCTGCTGATGGCTGTTGATCACGGGATTTAGACCCTTAGGCCTCATGCACACGACCGTAGTGGTGTGCACGGGCCGTGATTTGCGGTTCAGATGGCCGCGGAGTGTCACCCGCGGCCGCCCATGAATCACGGGCCGTGCACATTGCCTTGTGCATTCATTTCAATGAGCCTGGACCGCAAAATACGGCCATAATAACACATGTCCTACCTTTTTTCTGTCCAGGCTCCCGGGCAATGCATGGACCGTGGAAACCACGGTCATGTGCATGGTCCCATTTAAATCAATGGGGCCGCAATTCACCCACAGATGAATTGCGGCCGCAAAAATACGTTTGTGTGCATGGGGCCTTACTGATCACACAATGTAAGTTGAGGATGCAAAATCAGGACCAAACCGCCCCTTTCCTCATCCACCCATCACTTGGCATTTATAGCACTACTGCCACCCTGCTTGGCACATGAGCCCAGGTACCACTGATCTAGCTTGTCATAAAGGGATATTACAAGTTCTCCTCTGTAAAACTAGAATAACTTCCTGGTCTTTCAATGCAGAGTTGATTATTTAGAGTATTAAAGGACTGTCTGTCTCATTGACATTACAATCGCCGTGTTGGTTTATTACAGAATTGCCAACTTGTTCTAACCTGTATCTATTCGTGACATAAACCCATAAACTTCTCCTTCCCTGGTGTGTGAAATAGTTGAGTCCAGCGCAGTCTAGCCCGTCCTATAAAACCATGGATTTTGTTTGGCTTAGTCTATTCATGGAGTAAGGTGTGGTGGCAGCTCAAGGGGGGCCCTATGGGTGCTCTGTGCCCTTAACACGGCCTCTAAAGCACAAATGGATATTCGACTGAAGAATGAGACTCAAGAAGCAACTTGCTGAACGCTCCAGTCTTGATTCAACAGTCTCTAGTCGCTTAATCACTGGTCTTAGAAAACGCTGTGATATTATCTCTACGATGGTGTTTAGTATTTGCGTTAACTATAGGGTCTGTGTATATATATATATATATATATATATATACACAGATCATATATATGATCATTTGCATTCATAAAGATATTTTATTTTTGTAATATAGGATTTTACTTTCTCCTTAGTAACCTCTAAGGCCCCATGCACACGACCGTAAAAAATCTCCGTAATTGCGGATCGTAATTGACCCGGTTCTATTGGCCATGGACACCTTTCCGTACCGCTATGGATAGGTGTCCATGAAGTAGAACCGTGCCGGGAATTAAGGAGCATGTCCTACTTTTCGTATTTCACATGCCGTGCTCCCACACTTTGTGATTAAGGGCACAGCCATGTTCATGAAACCTAAGACTCTATGCACACGACCGTATTTTTCATCAGTAATTACGGACCCATTCATTTCTATTGGCCACGGACAACTTTCAGTATTTTTACTGATGGCCGTCTGTGCTTTAAAAATTATAGAACCTATACTTGTTCGTAATTACGGCAAGGACTCTCCCATAGAAGTCTATGGGAGCTTCCGTAAATACGGACGTTATACGGATGTGTATCTGTATACCGTCTGTATTTACAGAAGCACTGCTAGGCAACATGCTGATGACATCATTTGCACCCTCCCTCTTTATTTACGGATCCGTATATACGGACGGAATACTGATGCAATACGGACCGTATTTACAGACAGTATTTCGGGATAGATGAAAATACGCTCGTGTGCATGGGGCCTAAGGCCTCATGCACACGGCCGTGCCCGTAATCACGGCCCGCAATTGCGGGCACGTCCAGCCGCTGATGGCCGCAGGACGCAGCCCATATTTTCGGCCTGTTCTCCCATACAAAGTATGGGAGCACGGCCTGTAAATGCAAAAGATAGGACATGTTCTATCTTTTGCGGTACAGTTCTACGGCACGGACACCTATCCGTAGCAATACGGAAAGGTGTCCGCGGCCAAAAGAACTGAATGGGTTCGTAATTGCGGACCGTATTATGGTCCGCAATTACGGAGAATTTTTACAATCGTGTGCATGGGGCCTTAATCAGCACTATATATGGTGGCCATCTACATAATTCGGCAATAATTCGACAAACGTTGTGCTAGTATCGGCTTCTCCATCTCTTGGCGATCGGCTGTTATCCTCGAGGGAAGCTCCGTGTGGCTGCTCAATTATAGTGTTACAAGGCACCCATTTAAATGAATGGACGAGCATAAATTACTTGGTCATGTGGAGGGAGCTGTTCTTTTGTAGTGGCGATCTGCTTTGGCTCAGAGACCGGCGGCTCGAGCAGCAGAGTTCCCTCCATGATGTCTATATGCCCTACTATACCATATTTAAAGGGGATGTCTAGGTAGGACGACCCATTTAACATATTACAAAAAGAATGTGGATGACCTATTTTGTTACCTCTGGATTTTCCAGAATTAAGAATTAAGAATTACGGTAGGAAATTATATTAAAACTTGTCAGATTGTCTTGCATTACTAATCTACCATCAACCTCCGCCATGGTCATAGTTAACTTGCATGTCTATGATCTAAAAAAATTGCATCAAAATATGTCACTTTTTGGTGCTACTCAATGACCCAACCCCTCTTGACTGCATATACAGCACACTGTCCCATTCAAGTTGGATGGTGCCCTGTGCACTACTTTCTATTGATGCCCCCTTATGGTGTACCAAATAAAGTGCCAAGTGACACGACTCTGAGGTATGTGGACCCACTAGGCCGCTCCGCGTGGCAGATCATGAGCAGCTGTCTTTTTATAGGCAGCCATATGAGCACTAAGTGTTGATATGGATGCCAGCTACAGGTGCCCAGGCCATTAGAGTCAGAGGTGCCCCCTTCAGTAATGACGGATGATGGTGTGCCCTGTGTCCGCCCTGGTCCCATGTCCTCCAACTCTAGTGGTGTTATCCATATAAATGCTGGTAGGTAAGGGGTTAGGTGGTGGAGCTGACTACATTATATGCAGAGATATAATTTGTTAACTTTTTTTCAGGATGATAAATAAATATTAATATGTTCTCAATATTTTCTGTCTTGTCTGTTACTGTAATTTCAGTCCAGGAGGTGATTTGGAGTGCAATTGTCTAGTTCTCCAGAGGTCATGGCACTATGTATTGTTAATTAGTCCTATGGGAGTTTTAAGGGCAGAAACATGAATTTGTTTGACTTGTTTTTGTTTTACCTTTAATTGTTCTATTTTTCATAAGGAGAGACCATTAGTAATCATCAGAGACCTGGGGAGATCTCCTGTTTTAAGATTCATTGAAAAATACAAAATTGAAGTTGAGATGGTAGAATTTGCAGTAAATAGTAAATCCTTCTCCTGACCGCCTTTACAGGGGCGTAGCTATAAGGGTGCAAAAGTAGTAGCTATACCCTGGTGCCTGAAGGGGTCCACCGGTGTTAGAAATGGCACATGGTAGGTGGGGGCACTGTTATAGATTTTGCATTGGGGTCCCGGAGCTTCCAGTTATGCCTCTGCACCTATAGTACCCATAACTAATCAAATATAGACAAATTTATATTTTTTTCGATACAGCGATATCTTCCAATTGTGTTCTGTCATGGACGCCGACAGAGGATTGGAGGGGGTTCATAAAACGAGACCGCAACCAATGCCTAAAATAAATGGGTACAATCTGGATATTTCCATCACCAAAGCTATATTGACAAAGGCTCCTATACAAAGCAATAGCGCTACGAAGATTTTTTGCTTCCGAATGTATCCAAAGGACCCCATTCATCTGGTGTGTGCTAAAAGGGTGTCCTAAGTGTATTTTTGTTTTGTTTTATTTTTTACAGAATTTTTTGTTTCAGTTTAAAAATTAAACTAGTAACTCAGAATCAGTCACTTCTCCCCAACATTGTCCCCAAATTTTAATTTGTTATGCTGTTTTATTAACAAAAAGCAGCCTCCCTTAAAAGACTCAATCCAAAAATGGTATCACCTATACTAAAAGGTCTGTTGGAAGTTGCAACCAATTTTTGCTCATTATATTAAATAAGGGTTATTATCAGTATTCTGGATTTTTAGCAACATATGCTTTCAAGATAAAGAACTCCAGGGGCAAAAAAAACTTGGACTGTCCTGAGAAAACATGGGTGGTCCGGGCTTCAATGACTATGATCTAAGATAGTTCAAAGCCGTAACCTCATTAGGCAGAGACTGTAAAAGGACTTTAAAAATGTATTCAGCTCTACTTTTAGCTAATGAACCACCAAAGTTTCAAAGTCGATGTCTTTGAAGAGGTCTGCAGGAGATATCCATGGTTCTCCTCCAAGGAGGTCCTCTTAAGTAATTGGGTCTTCACCTTCTCCGATTCGTTCCTTGGCCAATGGCCTAGTCCTATGAGTAGTTCATTTTTTTTTTTTTTGATCATGTAAATCTCTACCATGTCATCAGTCCCTTCTTAATTATGGCATATTCTTTACAGCTGTCCTGTTAAATAAGTGTAATTGAAATAGCACCGGTATGAATATCTGTAATGTTCCCCTCAAGACATCCCAAAAGTGACTGGCGCGGGGAAACAGACTGAAGTCACAGCTGGAAGCCCGTCAAGGATCATTTACACTTTTACATGATTAATTTGAATTTAATATCTTAAATCAAAACCTGATTAATTTAAATAAAATTTTGATGGTGCCCCGCTTCTAATATACATTGCCGTAATTAGATTCAGCTTAATGTGATTTTTTTTTTTACATAATTAAAAAAGAGAATAAGTCATGTGTAACCATTTTGTTGGTACAAATCTTCCTAAATGTGTAAGGGATTATTCTGTGGGACATTAATCAGCTGAAAAAAAGAATCCATATATCTAATTGAATTGGCAGGTGATGGGTCAATGATAAAATGTATTATGATAAATATAAAAGTTTAATCCAGAATTGGACCCTTAGGTAGAGTATGGAGTCATTAGTTGCATAATTATTCTAGCTATTCTTTGGTTTAGCGGAAAAAGATGGTTCCATTAGGGAAAATAGTTCATGGAAATTAACTTAGTTCACTGATAATGATGCACTGAAGAAAAAAAAAAGTTCCAAAAATTGAGTTTTTGCAACTTTTGAATATTTTTTTTTGCTATATATAGTTGTATGTGCATATATTCCAAAATATATGACGTAATTGCATATTACACTTAAACTATCATTTTTTTTTATTAAAAAATGATGCACTAAAGAAAAAAAAAAAAGTTACAAAAATTTGGGTTTTTACAACTTTTTTTTTTTTTTTTTGCTATATATAGTTGTATGTGCATATATTCCAAAATATATGACGTAATTGTATATTACACTGAAACGATAATTTTTTTTTATTAAAAAATGATGCACTAAAATAAAAAAAGAAAATAAATTGGGTTTTTGCAACTTTTTTTCTTTTTGCTATATATAGTTGTATGTGCATATATTCCAAAATATATGACGTAATTGTATATTACACTTAAACTATAATTTTTTTAATTAAAAAAGTAAGAAAAACTTTTTGTGAATTTTTTGAATTCTTTCAAATTTTTTGTCCTATTTTTTTCCCCCCAAAAAATGTAAAAAAACTATAAAGTACCGTGCAAGTGCAATAAAATTGTCAATTTGTTGTGTTTTCAATATTAAAGGCCTTCCTGAAAAGACTGAGCAGAGAGATATTTTTTACATTCTCTCAAGCCGGGATTTACATTAACAAAAACTTAATCAAAAGGTCTTATCTATAATGGATCACAATTCGACTTTAAAAATATCTCTTACTCTGGGTGCAAAAGAGAGAATTGTGAAGAGGAGCATTAGGCTATAGACCCTTAGCAGGAGATTACAAATCTCCCTTAATAAGCTGTAAGAATGGAGACTCCAAGGAACCTTCTCATATTTGTGTTTCATGTAAGACTGTGGGGACTGTGTCTCTTCTTTGAGTCTGATATTGATGACTAATTGAAAATAAGCGGAGAGTGAGCTGCTCTTGTGGCTAAATATTACAGAGACAATCTTATCTTCGTTAACAGAGCGCCAACCGGAATCGTGTTCTCGGTTTAGTTTGATGCCAATGCAAAAACATCTAGACAATGTTTAATCCCTTGATTATGGTGTCAGGAAAATATGTTAGGTCTGATATGTAATACAATATATATATACATTTGCACTGTATCAGGGCTGTCCTTACATTGGATGGTATCCTGTGTAGTACTGTGCACCCCCATGGTGTACGGCCATACAGTGCACATATAGCTATACTGTACAGTGTTTAATGATAAGCGCCATACAGTGTGGTGAGAGGGTATAAAAGTACTATACTGTACGGTGGAAAAATAACACTTTCCTACAGCTGCCTAAATATCACTGCTATACACTGCAAATATAATGTACTATACAGTGGTGCCACCACTGTACACTGCAAATATAATGTACTATACAGTGGTGCCACCACTATACACTGTAAAAATAATGTACTATAGAGTGGTGTCACGACTATACACTGCAAATATAATGTACTATACAGTGGCGACAATACTATACACTGCAAATATAATGTTCTATACAGTGACACCACCACTATACACTGCAAAAATAATGTACTATACATTGGCGCCACCACTATACACTGCAAATATAATGTACTATAGAGTGGCACCACCACTATACACTGCAAAATAATGTACTATACATTGGCGCCACCACTATACACTGCAAATATAATGTACTATAGAGTGGCACCACCACTATACACTGCAAAATAATGTACTATACATTGGCGCCACCACTATACACTGCAAATATAATGTACTATAGAGTGGCACCACCACTATACACTGCAAAATAATGTACTATACATTGGCGCCACCACTATACACTGCAAATATAATGTACAATACAGTGCCGCCACTAATATACACTGCAAAAATAATGTAATATACAGTGGCACCAATATTATACACTGCAAATATAATGTACTATACAGTGGCACCACCACTATACACTGCAAAAATTATGTAATATACAGCGGTGCTACCACCATACACTGCAGATATAATGTACAATACAGTGCCGCCTCCACTATACACTGCAAAAATAATGTACTATACAGTGCCGCCACCACCATGCACTGCGAAAATAATGGGCTATACAGTCCTGCCACCACCATGCACTGCGAAAATAATGGGCTATACAGTCCTGCCACCACTATAGACTGCAGAAATAATGTGCCTGAAAAGCACTTCCACACAATACTATTTTGGGCTCTATTCCAATGCATTGTATTCGACTAAACTTCCTTTGGTCTGTGTGTTGGTATATTAAGGTATACCTAAAATTATAGTTACAAAAAATACACTATATTTTTCCAGAACTTTTAAAACTACAACCGCCATTGGTGTGAAACTCCAGGAAAACCGTGTGCTGATTTTTTTTGTGGTAGTAACGCAACTCTCTACCACAACATTACAGCCCCATGTGAATCTACTTAATGGCTAGGGCTTCATGGCAACACGTCCACGTCTAATCCCATTATGTTACCAGGATTTGCGGTTCATACTGTTTCCCTGCTGCTCTAGCCTTAGTCTTACAACAGTTGAAGTTGGAGATAAAAGTTTGTGCAAGACATCAGTCTAAAGGTGGTCATACACAGTAGAATTACGTCAGCCGAACCCACTCTTTTTGGAGGGTCCGGTCGACCGTCTAATATCTATTGGATCTTCTGCCGACATTTCTTTGGCAGAAGTCTGAGAAAAAAAGTATAGGACATGTTGAATTTCAACATGTCCAATATTTTGTTCTCAAGAGAGGTAAGCTCCCTCCAGCGGTATCTAGGATTGACTTCTTTCCGTCATCCCATTGAGAACACGTGCACGCTCAGCCAAACCGAGCATGCATGTGTATGGGCAGGTTTGGAGGAATAGCTGTCGGCCGACAGCTATTGAAGGTGTATGGCCTTACGGAGCCTGTACGGAGACACACAGAGTCACCATGGCTGTGTACTATGGAGCTATAGACACTCTGCACGCCGCCATATGACAACATATTAGAGATATGGATTATACTAGAAGCAATGTTCCGCAATACAGAGCCTGATGAAGGCTTAAAAACACCTTATATGCCTCTGTATGAAATCAGAGGTATGCAAAGGTGTAGTAGAGCCCTCTAGACTTTTATTTGTGCCCTATTACATCTCGGATGGGAAAATATTCACTTCTTTTGCTTAAAAAATTTTGGTAAAATTTTACCATATCATATCTAAATGGGATGGGCTTGTCCCATAATCTCCAAAAATGCATTATTTGCTAAACTATGACACCACAGCTCATCATTTACTGGGAGATCTTATCAGATATTTTATGCATAGACTCGTGTAGAATGATGCAGTGTACAGGGAGAGGGTACGACCGTCTCTTTTCTGTCATAACGGATCTGTAAATGAATGTTTTCCATTGTTTTGCACAGTAATCAGACAGACATGTATATGTCCCTAACAGCTATCTGGTTTTCAATTTACAGACCATACCGCGCTTAATCCCACAAGACAACCTACGGTTCCAGATATGAATTTAAAAAGATAATTAGTCCAGCGTTGGCGCTCTCCCTAAGATGGAAAGGGCATCTTATTGGCAGGTCCAGAGGGGTCCTCTCGAGGTCCCAGGCTGGTCACAGTTCCCCCGCTGTTTTATTACCGATATTCATGTATTCTCCTTTGTGTGAAGCAGCTTATTTGCTCATGAAAATTTAAATCATGTTGTTACTAGCGGAAAAAAAATTAGGGCATGCGAAAAGGTCAGGGAGCGATTGTGTCTTTTGAACAAAGCAGATGATTCCTGGAAAGGCTTTGTGTTCTGCCTTATGCCAATCTCAATACAATGACATGACTTGTGATGTGGATGATGTCGAAATAAATGTTTAATATGAAGGATTTATACAATGTTTGCAGCTATCCGTATAAGAAAATTATTAGTGCTAGTGTCTTAAAGGGACACTGTCCTAAAAAATCCCCAGTTAAAATAAGCTCTTGGCTTGCTAAAAATTCAATGTAGCTGCAAGAAAAGCCGTGTGACAGCTATTATAGCTGCATTTATAGCTCCAACAGGGGTTGTCATGCAGCTTTCCGAGACTCCTGAATGATAATAATGAGATATAAAACACCTACCCCTGTTTTGTTACACAAAGAGGCAGATTTACTATTCTGGGCTCCAAGAAAGCTGAATGACAACCACTGTGATAACTGTTATGGTGCCTATGTAGTTTGTCACCCAGCTTTCCTAGACTCCTGAAGGAAAAATCTGTCTAGTTATACATCACCTAGCCCAGTATTGATACCAAATGAGGCAGATTTGACATTCTGGACTCTAGAAAAGCTGAATGAGAACTCTGTGGGAGCTGTTCTGGTGTCTATATGGTTTGTCACACAGCTTTCCCAGACTCCTGAAGGATAAATCTGTCACCTATACCTAAATTGCTATCTAATTAGGCATATTTTACATTCTGGCTACAAAAAAGTTGGGTGACAACTCTGTGGGAGTAATAATGGTGGCCGTGTGGTTTGTCACCCAGCTTTCCCAGATTCCTGAATAATAAATATATATATCTAGTTCAATACCTCATGGTCCTGTATTGCTGCCTAATGAGGGAGATTTGCAGGTCTAGATTCTAAGAAATTTTACAGCTCCAAATCCTCTGCTTCCCATCACACAGTCATTGAGTTAAATGATAAAATTCTGTCTACCTGCAGCCACCACTAGGGGGAGTTAACTGAATACTCAAAAATAAAACATTATGCAGTAAGCTCTTAAGCTCCCCCTAGTGGTGACAGGAAGTAGTAAAATGGCCAAAAAATATGTCCTATCATTGTCTTTTTTTTTGTTTTTTTATCATTCGATCATAGACACGGGTGATACATTTAATTATGTATCCAACTTATTCCAAGAGGACTTTTTAAATCACATAATTATCTAAACAAGGCATATTTATATTTTATATATTACAGGCTGTGACCTCCACTGAATTGAATGAAATCCTAGTAGGACAAGTTTGCATTGTTAATTCTCAGGGTGCATGTGGACTGTTATGTGGACGTTCTCAACTCAGTATAGGCGTGCCTTCTACTAGATCTGTTTATAAGCTTCACAGTTAAAGCTGGGACAATTTTTGAAATGGGGCTTAAAAATTGAGTCCTGGAATATATTTATCCCCATTGAGCCAAGGCCCAGGTAGGGTGCACCCTATTCCAGGCAGGTAGTAGAGCCCATTGCATGGGAAGGCAATTAACTAAATTAAGTAAAATGTCTCTAGTAAATCAAAATAATTTTAGAATCTCAAATCTGACATAAATCAAGGGGACAAAAAATTGCCATGTATGATCCACGCAGCTCACGTGGGAGAGATGACTGTTAATCATTCATTTGTATGGCTCATGTCAATAAACAATAGCGATTAGATTGCTATGAGGATGAGTTTTACTTAGCAAACAACAAAACCATATGATAGATAGATAGATAGATAGATAGATAGATAGATAGATAGATAGATAGATAGATAGATAGATAGATAGATAGATAGATAGATAGATAGATAGATATGAGATAGATAGATAGATAGATAGATAGATAGATAGATAGATAGATAGATAGATAGATAGATAGATAGATAGATAGATAGATAGATAGATAGATAGATAGATAGATAGATAGATAGATAGATATGAGATAGATAGATAGATAGATGATAGATAGATAGATAGATAGATAGATAGATAGATAGATAGATAGATAGATAGATAGATAGATAGATAGATAGATAGATAGATAGATAGATAGATAGATAGATAGATAGATAGACCTAAAATTTTCAGTATCTTTCTTAGTTCCCTAGTTCTCAGTTTACTTTTCCCATTTTTTGTTTCTTGGGTTCTCTTCCATTAGATCATCACAATTATCTCCAGTGTTAATTAATGAGTCACATTAGATATATTTAATTCTAATTGTCTTTGATAAGATTTAAGTGCAAAAGTTGGAAGTTAGCAGAGTATTTCTGTATTGTATGGAAATTTGACAACTTTATTTAACTCTTTTAACGGTATGTGCAGTCAGTCATATCACCCCAATAATGGATCTCTCTGAAATGTTAAAGAGGGTGGGAGGTGAGATAAGTGTCTCATATCTTACAGTCGATAAAACATAGACACTTGATGTGAAGTTAAAAACAACATCCGTTCTGTTTCAATTTCCTGGAAGTAAAATGTGGTTGGGCAGATGGTATAATTTTGTCTGAACACAATAATTCAGTGGTCGTACACAATGCTGGGGCTAGTCTGTTGGTGCAGAAGGTTGTAGGTACTTAAAAAGTGGGCTCAACGTACAAATATGTGTCGCTCTCATGACCATAGCATAGTAGACCTTGACCAGACTCTGTTCAGTGATCTTATAGTACGAGCAGGTTCCACGGTTATAACCTTTGATTTATTCCAAAGTGATTTTTTTTTTGACTATTTTTGTAAAATGTGGGTCTTTATTTTTTACTCATTTTTATAGAATAGTTTTTTTTATCCATGTTTGACTCAGATCTGTCCTTTACTTCCTGTAATAATTTACTTACACACTCCAGTCACCTGTATGGTATCTCAAAAACATCTTCCGAATTCAACCTTTCCTTACAGTGGATACAGACAAAACTCTTATTGCTGCTCTGATTCTTTCGCGTCTTGACTACTGTAACTCGATATTGATTGGTCTTCCCCTGACCAAATTCTTCCTTCTGTGGTCCATCCTAAATGAAGCAGACAAGTTTAACCCTTTGTCTAACCAACATAGTAATCTCTCTACCCGGTGCCAGTTACTGCGTTGGTCAACCATTCCCTTTAGAATTTAATTCAAGCTTATTGCTCTCACCCACAAAGCTCTCCCCAGTGCTGCACCTCCTTACATCCCTGTCCTCATCTCTGTCTACCGACCCATCCGTGCCAACGGTGTAAGATTGACATCCTCCATAATCAGAACAGCCCAGTGCCGTCTAGAGGATTTCTCTCGTGCTGCATCAGTTCTCTGGAATGCGCTGCCCTAGACAAATCAGATTAAATCCCAATATCCACAGGATTAAGTGTGCCCGGAAAACACATCTTTTTAGGGAAGCCTATCATATTCCCTAATTTGACTCCTCTATCTATTAACACACATTCTACATTATTCCTCAGAACCCGATACCTTCATTTCAATCAGCAATATTTTGAAGATAGTTTAAAATAATAGCAGGTACCTATCTGTTTTGGGTCAGATATTATATGCATACTGTTAGGAACAAAGGGACACTGAAAATTGAGGTCCCAAGACAATTGCAAGTGCCGGGGTGGTTGATACCCATAGCCTACTGACACTTTGTGTACCACAATAATGGCATACTTACACTCTAGGTTTCTGAACAATGACCCACTAGGACTTGGTCAGAGGCAACGCTAGGTGTTTAGCACAGGGGCCGAAACATATCTGAGTGGGCCCCAACCCAGTGGGCCTGCCACAGAATATTAGTGGCCCCCATACAGTATTACACCATTATAGCTGCACCAACACAGGATAATGCCCCTATAGCTGTCCACACACAGTATAATGCCCCCATAGCTGCCCCCACACAAAATAATGCCCCTAAGGTTGCCTCCCTACACAGAATAATGCCCCCAAAGCTGCCCTCACACAGTATAATGCCCCCTTAGTGCCCCACACATTATAATGTCCCCATATCTAACCCCACACAGTATAATGTCCCTATAACTGCCCAATACAGTATAATGCCCCATAGCTGCCCCCATACAGTATAATTCCCCCAAAGCTGCCCCCACACAGTATAATGCCCCCTTAGTGCCCCACACATTATAATGTCCCCATATCTAACCCCACACAGTATAATGTCCCTATAACTGCCCAATACAGTATAATGCCCCATAGCTGCCCCCATACAGTATAATGCTCCCATAGCTGCCCTCATACAGTATAATGCCCCATAGCTGTGCCCATACAGTATATTGCCCCCATAGATGCGCCCATACAGTATATTGCCCCATAGTGGCCTCATAACCAGTATAATGCCCCCATAGTGCTTAAAAAAAATTATTAAATAAATACTCACCTATCCCCATTCCCACAATGAGTGGAGAAGATCCCTCTGCTCCTCCAGTCTGTGCTGTGTGTGGCTTGGCACAGACAGGCAGCGAGATCACGTCACTACATTGCGCCTGTCTGTGCCAAGCCGCTCACGGCTGGCATTACATAGTGAATGCTGGAGCAAAGAACCGTCAGTTCCCTGCTCCAGCATTGGATTCAATTGTATCTGCGTCCTGGGGATGAAGATACAGATGAAACAGGGACATGCCACCGCCGGGGGACCTGCCCTTGAACCGAATATCTCAGTGGGCCCGGGGCTACCACCCCCCCCCCCCCTGCCCCCCTCCTAGCTATGCCTTTGGACTTGTGGGCTTCAGAAACTTGCACATTGACAACTGTGGTCTTAGGATAGTAGTAGCCACAAAAAGCCACCAAAGCTCCATGACTCATTGGGTCCCACAACAATGGCATACTACCACTTAGGGCACAAAATAGTGGCATATTTTGGTTCCGCCTGCTTTGGTAGAAATTGAAATGCCAAAATAACCAGAAACTAACACTTGTGGGTCAAAAACTATGGCATGCTGACTCTTGGGGTCCTAGAACAATAACAAGAAACACTTGGGGACCCAGAACAACGCACATTACCACATGGGCTCTCAAAAACTTGGATAATGACACTTGGGTCAAAAACAAATACATTCTTGGGGTCAAGTAACCATTACACTAATACTTGGGCACCAGAACAAACAATGGCACCCTGACAATCCAGCATCGACGTCGATTCATGGACTTTCCTCCTTTCTCAAACAGCACAAATTTGAGGCAGACAAAATTTGCCTTCCGAGGTCAAGACCCTGACTTTACTCCATAAAATTTTTCCCTATGACTAAAGATTTTCAGGAGGCCTTCTCACAGTGGTTCCATCTTCATAGCGTTTCTATTTAGTTCTCGAGAAGTCCAGAGCATTTGGCAATTCTGGATTATAATCGCCCTTAGAACTTTTTGGGGACAATTCTAACACATCTATGGTTTAGAGCCTTCAAAATCCTATACTAATAGATATATTAACGTGTCTTCTGAACACAATTCATATATGACGATGAATCCTAAGAAGTTCAAGATAATTTTGAGATTATTGTATTGGCTGTTTCTTACTTTATAGTGTCAGGTTATCTGAATTCAGTTGTATCAACTTTTTTTTAAAACCTGTGGTTTTATTACCTTGAGATGTATGTGAGGTATGAAGCCACAAAGCATCATATTGGGTGGATGACATAACAGCAGCCCCTAAACTTCCCATTGTGTTGCTGTATAAGGCCCATGTTCTACAAACCTTTAGAGTATCGCAAATAGGAAACAGTTTCATGACATTGTTTGTCAGATATAACACTGAATACATTGTCCTTCTATATTGAACTGTACAGTATTTTTTATTGGTGGAAGATATTCTCCGGAGAGGGGGGTCATGGAATGTGTCAAAGTCATTAGGACTTTGTGAATTGACCACACGTTTTGATATGACCAAACAGAGACAATATGGACTCATGTAATGACCCTCCCCGACTATACCCCTATATTTTAGAATTTTTTCATCATATTATTGTCATAAGTTACCTCCTGATACATTTCCGAATTTTTACCTGTTTTTATATTTTTAAATACATTTTTTAATGAATTATTTTTTTATTTTCGCCAACCCCTCCCATGCTTTAAACTTGATGGTTAAAAATGTTGACATAATTAAATTGTGAAAAAATTAATATCATGATGACGTATGCTCTCTGGGACAATATAGTGCAGTATAGGCTTAGATCCTCCGCAATAGAGGTAGATACAACAGGTTGTATAAACAGCATGGGGGCCTTTATACCTTCACCAAATTTTCAAAATGTCTCCATCCCTTTTAGATCCTAAAAATGGAGAATGAAAGAATTACCTTTTTGAATATTTTTTTTAATGGATTCATTGTTTTAGAATGACCCCTTTTAGGGCATGTTAGCTAATGACGAGGGGGGTTTTCCGATCAAGATGTCCCCTAAGCATTATACTGTGGGACCTGAGGAGTCCACTGAAAACAATGAATGACCATTGGTTTAAATGGACGCCCTGCAATTTTTAATTTCCAAATAACAGCTGATCACGAAGGATCCCAACTAAGGGACCCATATAATCAGCTGGGTGGTCCAAAGCGGACAACCATTGCTACTGTAGGCCACCATAATAAGTATGTGTTCTTCTAGAGTAGAATATCCTAATATCTCTGTTCAACAAGGAGCCTCCATTTGACATTGGTGGCATCGGAGGCATATGGTGGTACACTACGGCCTCATAGACACCTATAAGGCTCTGTTCACATCTGCGTCCTTGTTTCCGTATAGTACGGAATCCACGATATTGTGCCGGATCTGTTGCTTTGATGGAAACATTTGTTCTGCATGGGATCCTCTGATAACTCTATACATCTGAACTTGTACAAAGCCCTAAAACGGCGTGTATGACACGTTAAGATACATATATAACATAGTGCAGACCTAATTATCAATAAATTTAATTTAAGGTCAAAAATTCCTGTAAAATTATGTAATGCCTCTCATTGCCTCGTTTATGCTGACATTACCCAATCCCTTATACTTTCCAAGTCTTGAATTGGTGGCTCTACGGGTCTCGCTGCAGCAACTCTCCACTTTGTAGACTCCGAGACCCAAAATGTTATGACTGTTAAAATCCTAGTTTTGACGCTTCTAAACCTACTTAATTTAACGGATTAAACCCGAGAGTTTAAAATTGCAGAGTCACATTCTGTTTGTGTGAGCAGAGCATGCAGGCATCTCTTCCCTTGAAAGCGGTGGTTAGCATGTGGTCAGAAAACAGTTTAATTATGTCCCTCAAGGTGGGTCGTGCATAACAGGTGGCTCAGAGGAGAGGCAGCTTATGCTGTTCAGTTAAACTGTCTTGCACAGTCTGTTTCAGTCACCACAATACTTGTGGGAAAAGAATGATGTAATTGGCAGAAGTATTGTTACATGATGCCTCGCTCCCTCAAACACCAGGTCACCAAGAAAGAGAATGTGCAAAACTCAAAAAATTAGATCTACAGATATTTTGACCAATCAATGGTGTTGTTCTTTTATATGTTTTTTTTTTTAAATTAATTAATTTATATTTTTTTATATTCATTTATTCCATCTTTTTTTGTAGTTTTATGTTGCTTTATTATTATTTTTTTAATAATAGTATTGTTATATGATGTCTCGGTCCCTTAAACACCAGGTCACCAATAAAGTGAATCTGGAAAACTCTGAAATTGAGATATTTTGACCAATCAATAGTGTTGAACCTTTTTGTGCTTTGTTTAACAATTTTATTTTTTATTAATTTATTTATATTAATTAATTTAATTTTTTTCATTATTTCATTTGCTTTATTATATTTTTTTATAATTGTATTGTTATGTGATGTCTCAGTCCCTCAAACACCAGGTCACCGAGAAAGTGAACCTGGAAAAGTCTGACAGTGAAATTTAGATATTTTGACCAATCAATGGTGTTGTTCCATTATGTGTTTTTTTTAACAATTTAATTTTTGGATTAATTTATTTATATTTTTTATATTAATATATTAATATATATCATTTTTCTAAATTATTTTATTTTGCTTTATTATGTTTTTTTATAACAGTATTGTTACATGATGTCTCGCTCCCTCAAACAGCAGGTCACTGAAAAATTCTATGGAAAATCTACAGATATTTTGACTAATCTACAGTATGGTGCTGTTCTTTTAAGTGTTTTATTTTTTATTAATTTATTAATATTTTTTATATTCATTTACTTCATTTTTTTATTATTTTATTTTGCCTTATTATGCTATTCTTGATAGTACTGTTACGTGTGTGTGTGTGTGTGTGTGTGTGTGTGTGTGTGTGTGTGTGTGTGTGTGTGTGTGTATATATATATATATATATATATATATTTATTTGTATTGTATTATTTGACTTTATTATGTCTTATTTTATAGTATTGTTACATGATGTCTCGCTCCCTCAAACACCAGGTCACCGAGAAAGAGAATAAGGAACAATAAAATCTACAGATACTTTGACCAACCCATGGTGGTGTTTTTTTTTTATATATATAAATTAGTTTACACTTTTTGTTTCAATTTCTATTGTTTTTCTTATTTTTTACGATTTTTTTTTATGTTTTTCACTTTTTATTTTTAAGAATTTATTTATATATTTTTGTTCATATTTTTTTTACATGTATTTAGATTTTTATTATTGCATTTTGCTTTGTTTTATATTACACCAGGTTACGGAGAAAGAAAATCTGAAATACTCTGACCAATTTTTTATTCTTTATCTATGTACAATCTTCATACCTCATTCTTTGGCATAACTTTTTCATGTTCATATTAGATTTGTATACTCCCCTAGAAGCATTGCTAGCAGAGAAGATGAGGGTGGCATTCGGAGACACGAGGAATGTGTTTTGGTCTGTAAGGGCATGACCACACATGGCGGAATTCCTCCGCAACTGTCCGCATCAATGCCGCACAGAATCTGCGTTGCAGATTCTGCAGCGGATCTGCACAAAATGTGCAGAAAATTGATGCGGACTGGCCGCTGCGGACTGCAGGAAAAGTGCTTCCCTTCTCCCTATCAGTGCAGGATAGAGAGAAGGGACAGCACTTTCCCTAGTGAAAGTCAAAGAAATTCATACTTACCGCCCGTTGTCTTGGTGACGCGTCCCTCTTTCGGCATCCGGCCCGACCTCCCTGGATGACGCTCCAGTCCATGTGACCGCTGCAGCCTGTGCTTGGCCTGTGATTGGCTGCAGCCGTCACTTACACTGAAACGTCATCCTGGGAGGCCGGACTGGAGACAGACGCAGGGAGTTCTCGGTAAGTATGAACTTATATTTTTTTTTACAGATACATGTATATTGAGATCGGTAGTCACTGTCCCGGGTGCAGAAACAGTTACTGCCGATCGCGTAACTCTTTCAGCACCCTGGACAGTGACTATTTACAGACGTCTCCTAGCAACGCTCCCGTCATTACGGGAGCCCCATTGACTTCCTCAGTCTGGCTGTAGACCTAGAAATACATAGGTCCAGCCAGAATGAAGAAATGTCATGGTAGTAAAAACAATACGCTCCGCAGCACACATAAGATCTGCGGACTTCATTGCGGAATTTTGACTCTCCATTGAAGTCAATGGAGAAATTCCGCCATGAGTCCGCAACCAGTCCGCCACTGCTCCGCAACAGACAGAGCATGCTGCGGACACCAAATTCCGCTCCGCAGCCTATGCTCCGCAGCGGAATTGTACGCATCGTGTAAACGAACACTGCTAAATTAAAGTGAAAGTCAATGGAGAAACGGCTCCGCTGCGGATTAACGCTGCGGAGTGTCCGCAGCGGAATTTAAGTGAAATTCCGCTATGTGTGAACCCGCCCTAATACGGAACCGTAGGAAATCCTTGTGCCGCCATTCAGACTTCATATACAGAATAATCGTAACAGACTCCATAAAATAAAACATATTATTTTAGCCCAATGACTGACCTAATTCTTCAAACTCGAATGGAGTCTAAAAGATATCACTAGGTAGGCATCATGTTAATGGATATTCGGTCGGTCCAAAAGATGGTTACGTATCATCAGGCATGAACTTTTTATGAAAAACAGTAATATTTTTCTGAAATAGTAAATTTTTTGTGCCAAGTTATTACAATGGCAGATTAAAAAAATGTGAGGTGGAGATTTTCCAAGCTCTTGGGAAAAAAAACACACACACAAGCGTTAAATTTTCTTTTGGCTAAATGTTCGTCATAGGAAACTTCCCAAGGGATAGTTTAAAGTAACCGCAGTCAGTCATATCCACTTCATGTTAAACCCACCAGGGAAAAGCCCCATTAGTTTCAGAGTCCAGGATATCAACTCAATAGTCATCGTGTTCACCAATTACATAGAATTAAAGTCCAGTAATTTGACACATCTGCTGAGCACCTCACCACAAACTACCTCAGAAAGACAAGGGCTGTGTCCTTTCCAAGGTGGAAGCTCACAAATCTGGCGGAGGATTCAGATGTATTGTGGCCTGCAGACCCTGGGAATCCTCTCCAGGTTTCTGCTGTCTTCTACCAAGATTTAATATTTTTTTCCTTTTTTCTTTTTGACAATTCATTATTACTTATGCCTTTACTTATAGAAATGAGTTATTAGATAAATGTGCTATTAGGAGATATTCAGTGATATAGTCCCCGGTGGCCTCCTTGTAAAGGAGGGTTAATAATACTTTCCGGCCTTCGTAGAGCTGCAAGTTTTTGTATGCCCGGTGAGCCACCCACTGGTTCAAGCTCAAATATAAAAAAAATTAATATTTCGATATGCTACCCATTTTATAGCTAGGAGAATTTATAAAATAATAGCAAAAGTATTTAGTAAAGGCCCCCAGTTCTGCCCAGCAATCAGCTGATATCACTGGGGGAAGATGTAAGCGGCCATGGATGGATGAATGGGTCAAACATGGCCGCGTTGAGTCCTCAGGAGTGGGAGCTGCTCTTTATAGTGGTATTCTGCTCTAGCTAATAGAGAAGGCTTCCGATCAAGGTACCCATGATCATGTGCCCCAATAGGTTATATGGACAGGTTTTGTCCTAATAGGACCACCGCTTTAGGGCAATTTGAGAACAGCAAGTAAACATATGGATAAGGCCAACTTGAGTGACAAACCACGACCAAGACTGCAACAGATATTGTTCAACAGGGAAATTTTTTTAGAAGATTTCAAAAAGTTTGTGCAAGGCAGATGTTAAGAAAGTTGTTGGATTCCAAAACCTGATTCTACTGAACCCATAGCCAAAATCTGGCTACAGCTTTTTTCCAATATTAATTGAAGACGTCGGGAACCAACAGTTTAAGTAATTAATCTTTAAGGATCGCACTGGTTTAGGGAAGACAGTTTGCAAGACACCCAGTCCTTTTATACCTGGGCCGTGAAAACGAGCGCCGATCAATGATGGGGAGCCATCACATGGATAGGAACAAGCACTCGTTGCTACGATCGCTCATCCCCACACATTTTTATAATGTCGGCAGCACATGTCCTTGTTGTGCTGCCGACAACGATAATATTTAATGCAGAATAAACGAGCCGATCAGCCGATCGATATCAATCGATTTCTCGTTCATCAGCTGATCGTTGCCCTGATCGGGAACGAGCCTTCATATGAATACTCATTTGCCCGATAATTGACCTGTGTGAGAGGGCCTTAATACAATGATGGCCTATCCTTAAGATAAGCCATCATTGTTTGATTGGTGGTGGTCTAACCCCTGACGATCATCACAATGAAGAAGCCACGGCGCTCACTGTGAATGGGGCTGAACTCCATGTAAGGATGGTTGCTGAGGAACGGACCACAGGGCTCCAATTAGCACTTTGAACCCTTCGTCCTGATTATTGCCGGGGCTAACCACAGTGATTCCAGTCCAAACTTTTTATCATAATACCTCCTTAAACGGTGTGTGTTGGATACACTCTTAAAATCTATCTAACTCAGAATCAGTCGCAAGGTTTTGTATCTCCAAGGTCCTATGTGAAGTCTGTTCACCCATTGACCCAAAAAAAATAAAAAGAAATGAACCAGGAGAGGCAGATTATCCTTCTTTTTATTCGAGCTAGCTGTACATTCCCAGATAAAGTATGTAAGTCAGCAATGAAACAGAGAATATAATGTTTGCAGCTCGAAAAAACACTGAAGTATTAAATGTTAAATCTAACAAGTATAAAAGCGTTATTGTTCTATCCGCCTTCCAATTTTCAAAAAATATGTCGTGGTATTTCTGCTAGTTTTCCTGGAAGTCGCCATCCAACTTAACTAAAGTAAAATGAAAACACATGCAAGAACCTAAAATAACTTAAGATGCTGCTGAGAGCACTGGGTCATTTTGGCTTTTATTCTTTTCTATTGTGTTTGCCCATAAATAGACACGAGCTGGTACGATGCTTCGGTTTATTACGAGGTGCGTTCCATTTCCATTGAAACATTAAAACTCGAGAATAAGTGAAATGATAGAGCTCATGGGGTGAAAAAGAAATAAAGAAGTCACACTTAGGGCTCATGCACACGACCTTGTTATGGCTCCTTGCAACCTCCGAGTTGTTAAAAGCCATAATACAGCGCTGTTCGACTTCGATCTCATGCACACCATTGTATTACAGCTACAGTACCTCTGTATACCATCCATGTTCCATCGGATACCGTGTTACGGAGGTATTCTCCTCCAATACTATCACCTGTAGTAGAAAATATTTCCATAAAAACACGGCGCCATATGGTGGCACATGGAGCGTTTATGGGTTCATACTATGGAGCTACAGGGTATCTGTATAACCTCCATACACACGGTTTGCCAGTATGCATGAGGCCTAATGGGGTGATTTACAATTTTGGAATTTATTAGTGGTATGTCCTGTGTTTGAATGATGGACCCTCAGAACCATTTCCCCTGATGGGCCTAAAAAACCTCCGTCCAACACTGGTTTCCATCACTATTTTTCCCATTTCAGTAAGAATTTCTGCCTATATGGTGAACGTCTTATACTTAGAGGTTTTTCCTCCTGTGAGTCAGGGCAGTAAGCACAGCCCAACAGCTCTTTGATCACAAGGTGGAATACAAGATTGATAAATGACACATAATAGTTACAAATTTGCAAGTTATGGCTCTTTTTTGTGCCCTTTATAAACTCCACCTTATGCAGCCCACTTCCCTGACTGTAGGGGGCCCACAAATATACTACTATCCCAGACACTTCATCATCTTTAATTTGTATGCCTGGCTCCCTGGCGGTATAAGTCAGGGAGCTGTTGGCTATCAGGCACTTAAAAATTGAGAGGGGGGAGCTTTTTCCCACCGTGGACTGCAGCTGCTATTGACTGTTGGTCATGGCCCCCCCTTGTCAGCATATAAGGATGATGTGGGGGGAAGTCCATTTTTTTGGACCGACAATTGTGGCCTTTAGGTTTTTCTATTAGAATGTGTTTTTGTTGATTCATTATCCACTTGGTAATTGCGTTATGTTTTACCTTAAGAGGCTCTGTCACCAGATTTTGCAACCCCTATCTGCTATTTAAAAAACGAGCATTTTTGGCCAAGTTATGACCATTTTTGTATTTATGCAAATGAGGCTTGCAAAAGTACAATTGGGCGTGTTTACAGTAAAAGTACAACTGGGCGTGTATTATGTGCGTACATCGGGGCGTTTTTACTTCTTTTACTAGCTGGGCGTCAGCATCATCCACTTCTGTTCGTTAACATCCAGCTTCTGGCAGTGCAGACACAGCGTGTTCTCGAGAGATCACGCTGTGACGTCACTCACTTCCTGCCCCAGGTCCTGCATCGTGTCGGACGAGCGAGGACACATCGGCACCAGAGGCTACATTTGATTCTGCAGCAGCATCAGCATTTGCAGGTAAGTAGCTACATCGACTTACCTGCAAACGCCGATGCTGCTGCAGAATCAACTGTAGCCTCTGGTGCCGATGTGTTCTCGCTCGTCCGACACGATGCAGGACCTGGGGCAGGAAGTGAGTGACGTCACAGCGTGATCTCTCGAGAACACGCTGTGTCTGCACTGCCAGAAGCTGGGCATTGTGTAGAGAAGTGGATGATACTTCTCGTCAGAACGCCCAGCTAGTAAAAGTAGTAAAAACGCCCCGATGTACGCACATAATACACGCCCAGTTGGACTTTAGCAAGCCTCATTTGCATAAATACAAAAATGGTCATAACTTGGCCAAAAATGCTAGTTTTTTAAAAATAAAAACGTTACTGTAATCTACATTGCAGCGCCGATCTGCTGCAATAGCAGATAGGGGTTGCAAAATCTGGTGACAGAGCCTCTTTAAGGTCCTTTTACATTGCCCGATATGGGCAGTGAAAATGAGTGCCGATTGACGAGACACGTCAATCGGCGCTCATGTGCTCCTTTCACAAAGAGCTACGATCGGTAATGTAAGGGGACAAACCATTGTTACTACATCCCCATATATTTGCATCATGATGGCAGCACATCTTCCTATTTACACAACGAGATGTGCTGCCGACTAGCGACCATTTTATTGGCCACATAAACGAGCCGATCAGCCGATAAACGAGCGTCTTCTCGTTCATCGGCTGATCGTTGCCCTGTAAACAGGGCAATGATTGGGAACGAACGATCATACGAACGCTCGTTTGCCCAATTATTGGCCCATGTAAAGGGGCCATTAGGTGTCACAGCTGGCGTATGGTAGGATCTTATCCTTTTTGATACAAGGAAAGAAGCATCAGGCATGTCACCTGACAAACAGTCTATGACATGCCCACCATGGCTACGGTGACCAGGCATACTAGGTGGTCAGCTAAAAAATAAGGTGTTTTTTTTAAAAAGGCAAGGGTTTTTTATAAAGAATCTGAGGTTCGACCCCACTTTTTCTCCACAATATGTGTCCTATTTCTCTATTTATTGGATTTAATTTAGTTGTAATTATACATTTGTTAGCTTACATTTTGCCAGCAGGCTGTGTGTTTTTGGTTAAGGGCATGCCCAGACGTGGCGTATTTCTTCCGCAACTGTCCGCATCAATGCCACACAGAATCTGCGTTGCAGATTCTGTTGCGGATATGCCCAAAATGGCCAATAAATTGATGCGGACTGGCCGTTGCGTATTGAGGTGAAAGTACTTCCCTTCTCTCTATCAGTGCAGAATAGAGAGAAGGGACAGCACTTTCCCTAGTGAAAGTAAAAGAATTTCCTACTTACCGGCCGTTGTCTTGGTGACGCGTCCCTCTTTCGGCATCCAGCTCGACCTCCCTGGATGACGCGGCAGTCCATGTGACCACTGCAGCCTGTGATTGGCCTGTGATTGGCTGCAGCCTGTGATTGGCCTGTGATTGGCTGCAGCCTGTGATTGGCCTGTGATTGGCTGCAGCCTGTGATTGGCCTGTGATTGGCTGCAGCCGTCACTTAGACTGAAACGTCATCCTGGGAAACCGGACTGGAGGAAGAAGCAGGGAGTTCTCGGTAAGTATGAACTTCTATTTTTTTTACAGGTTGATGTATATTGTGATCGGTAGTCACTGTCCAGGGTGCAGAAACAGTTACTGTCGATCGCTTAACTCTTTCAGCACCCTGGACAGTGACTATTTACTGACGTCGCCTAGCAACGCTCCCGTAATTACGGGTGCACACACGTAGTCACCCGTAATTACGGGAGCCCCATTGACTTCCTCAGTCTGGCTGTAGACCTAGAAATACATAGGTCCAGCCAGAATGAAGAAATGTCATGTTAAAAAAGCAATACGCTCCGCAGCACACATAACATGTGCATGACATCTGCGGACTTCATTGCGGAACTTAGAATCTCCATTGAAGTCAATGGAGAAATTCCGCAATGAGTCCGCAACAAGTCCGCCACACGTCCGCAACAGTCAGTGTATGCTGCGGACACCAAATTCCGCACCGCAGCCTATGCTCCGCAGCGGAATTGTCCGCAACGTGCAAACTAACCCTACTAAAAAGCTGTGGAAGGCAATGGAGAAACACCCCGGAGTGTCCGCAGCGGAATTCCAGAGCAAATCCGCTACGTCTGGCCATGCCCTAAGGGTACTACTGACAGTCCAGGAGGGGGAACCTCAGGCAGCAAAAATGCTAGAACCACCTTTGGTTCCAGAGAAAGAGAAAAGACAATATGGTCGCCATATCCCAGTCCTGGTATAGTAATAACACCTAATGCACATGACTGTGTGTGTCGCCCGAGTGCCATCCGTGAACCGTAGAAAAATTAAACATGTCCTATCTTTCCACGGAATGGAGAGTCGGGTGCATTTTGATGGAACCGATTCACTATCGGGTGCCACTCAGATGGCGTGAGAAAGTGGCACTCGGTCATGTGCAACTGGCATAACTAGTTAATTGTCTTTATTTTTTTACTATATATGTATATTATAAGAACAACAATTTTTTGTATCATGTTACAGTGGATTCTAAAGTACAATGTGTAATGCAATTACTATCATTTCTGCAGAATACAAAAATACTCCTTTTCGAGATCAAAATATATCAAACACCAAAAAAAAAAAAAAGAACATAGTAGTAAAAAAGCCATGAGAGCCTTTTCTAATCCGTCCCGGTGACATAATGTCGAGAGCCGTTTCCCCGTCTCTTATCACAGCAGCTTTCAGGCCTCGTGTTTATCTCCATAAATCTGTTTACTTCAAGTATCAGATCTTTGCATATGTGTGTGACGGTGCCCTGTGCCTCCTTTCACCTGTGAGCCTACCTCACCCCATTCTCGTTGCCAGTGCCAGACCACAGGGGCCGCAAGGCCGCTCTGTGATCACTACTTTCTCAGCAAGGTACTTCCTCCTGCTCATCTCTCTCTCGTACGATGTTTATCTCTCGGAAGGATTGTGACTATAGATAGCATCAGTGGAACTGTATCGGTCTGGCAGCAGATGTGAACCTCCGCAGCATCGTCTTAATTGCCCTGCTGCGGCTCACCTACCAGAAGAGAGAGATATATATATATATATTTTCCTCTTCAGTTTTAAACACGAAAAAAAAGACTCTCCGGCCCAGGGTCTTCTGGAATTGTTTAGCCTCCCCTGTGTTGAATTTAATATCACACATACAAAAAAGCATTATTTTTCTTGAATTTAAAAAAAAAAAAAATTCTCCTTGAAGGTGTCATGGTAATAAATCTGGTTTATGTCTTTTTTTAAAATGCAACCTTTTTTTACATGCATTGTGTTTCATCTCATCACAATTTTTTAAGATCTCTTCTTGCAGATCTCATTCTTGTTACTTCCTGAGGCTCAATGCTTCTCAGAGCTGAGAGTTTGCTACAGTTGTATCCAAAGCTAAACAGTCTGTACCTGCGCTGATACATTGTAGCAAACCATCAGGACGGAAGAGATATTTGTGCTGCTGATGCATGACCAGATTAAGCCTGGAGGAGGGCACTGGGCAAACTATTTGCCCACCTCTGGGACCCAGACCCAACCAGACTCGTTATAGTTACTACATATAGACCCCCTCACAGTACACATCACCCGCATAACACTGTATACCATATAGTCAACCATACCACATATACCGTGTTTCCCCGATAGTAAGACACCCCCGATTGTAAGACGTATCGGGGGTTTCAGGGGGGTCGGCTAATATAAGCCGTACCCCGAAAGTAAGACATATGTCTTACTTTCGGGGAAACACGGGGTATTGCCGCCTCCTGCCCACTTCCGCGCCGCCCCCCTCTCCATACGTCACCCCCAGCACTTGTCAATGCCGCCTCCTCCTTAAAACCCGAGCCATAGACTTTTTACGGCTCGGGTTTTAACTTGCTGCCCGCGCGATCGGGCAGCTGAATGTCGGGTCTCCGGCTGTCAGTGACTGCCGGGGACCCGGAGGAGAAGATAGAAGCAGCTTTAGCTGCTTCTGTCTTCTCCGATGTGTTTTTACACAGCGTTCAATGAACGCTGTGTATAGGAATAGAGACAGCAGCAGCGGCGCTGTCTCTATTCCTCCCGATGATCATGTGACAGGTCACATGATCGCCGGGTCCCGTTAGTGGCAGGCTGCTGCTGTGTCTAACAAGACCCAGCACAGCCCTATTAGTGACAATCGTCACTATGAGAGGGCTGATTTCCCCTGTAACTGGGGCTGCTGTGCAGCTCCAGTTACAGGGGAAAAGATGGTGTAAAAGAAAGAAAAAAATATATATAAAGTTCCCCAAAGGTCTTTTTTGACCTTTGAGGGACAGACCATAGTAATAAAAAAATAATAAAGTAAAGTGCAAAAAATTCGACAATTTTTTTCTAATATAAGACATACCCCGAAAGTAAGACATAGTGGGGCTTTTGGGGATAAAAAGAAAGTAAGACACTGTCTTACTTTCGGGGAAACACGGTAACACATATATACTACATCTACACCCCTCACAATACACACCACACACATAACACTGTATACATATACCACATAACCATACCACATATAACACATATATACTACATCTACACCTCTCACAATACACATCACACACATAACACATGTATACTACATCTACACCTCTCACACTACACATCACACACATAACACATGTATACTACATCTACACCCCTCACAATACACACCACACACATAACACTGTATACATATACCACATAACCATACCACATATAACACATATATACTACATCTACACCTCTCACAATACACATCACACACATAACACATGTATACTACATCTACACCTCTCACACTACACATCACACACATAACACATGTATACTACATCTACACCCCTCACAATACACACCACACACATAACACATGTATACTACATCTATACTCCTCACACTAAACATCACACACATAACACATGTATACTACATCTACACTCCTCACAATACACATAACACACATAACACATGCATAGTACATCTACACCCCTCATACTACACATAACACACATAACACATGTATATTACATCTACAGCCCTCACACTACACATAACACACATAACACATGCATATTACATCTACACTCCTCACACTACACATAACACATATAACACATGCATAGTACATCTACACCCCTCATACTACACATCACACACATAACACATGTATACTACATCTACACTCCTCACACTACACATCACACACATAACACTGTATACATATACCATATAACCATACCACATATAACACATGCATACTACATCTACACCTCTCACACTACACATCACACACATAACACATGTATATTACATCTACACCCCTCATACTACACATAACACATGCATAGTACATCTACACCCCTCATACTACACATAACACACATAACACATGTATATTACATCTACACTCCTCACACTACACATAACACACATAACACATGCATACTACATCTACACCCCTCATACTACACATCACACACATAACACATGTATACTACATCTACACTCCTCACACTACACATAACACACATAACACATGTATACTACATCTACAGCCCTCACACTACACATAACACACATAACACATGCATAGTACATCTACACCCCTCACACTACACATCACACACATAACACATGTATATTACATCTACACCCCTCACACTACACATAACACACATAACACATGCATAGTACATCTACACCCCTCATACTACACATAACACACATAACACACATAACACATGTATATTACATCTACACCCCTCATACTACACATAACACACATAACACATGCATAGTACATCTACACCCCTCATACTACACATCACACACATAACACATGTATATTACATCTACACTCCTCACACTACACATAACACACATAACACATGCATAGTACATCTACACCCCTCATACTACACATCACACACATAACACATGTATATTACATCTACAGCCCTCACACTACACATAACACACATAACACAAGTATATTACATCTACACCCCTCACACTACACATCACACCACACACATAACACATGTATATTACATCTACACCCCTCATACTACACATCACACACATAACACATGTATATTACATCTACACCCCTCACACTACACATAACACACATAACACATGCATAGTACATCTACACCCCTCATACTACACATAACACACATAACACACATAACACATGTATATTACATCTACACCCCTCATACTACACATAACACATGTATATTACATCTACACTCCTCACACTACACATAACACACATAACACATGCATAGTACATCTACACCCCTCACACTACACATCACACACATAACACATGTATATTACATCTACACTCCTCACACTACACATAACACACATAACACATGTATATTACATCTACACTCCTCACACTACACATAACACATGCATAGTACATCTACACCCCTCACACTACACATAACACACATAACACATGCATAGTACATCTACACCCCTCATACTACACATAACACACATAACACATGTATATTACATCTACACCCCTCATACTACACATAACCAACATAACACATGTATATTACATCTACAGCCCTCACACTATACATCACACACATAACACATGTATATTACATCTACAGCCCTCACACTACACATAACACACATAACACATGTATATTACATCTACAGCCCTCACACTACACATCACACACATAACACATGTATATTACATCTACAGCCCTCACACTACACATAACACACATAACACATGTATATTACATCTACACCCCTCACACTACACATAACACACATAACACATGCATAGTACATCTACACCCCTCATACTACACATAACCAACATAACACATGTATACTACATCTATATCCCTCATACTACACATAACACACATAACACATGCATAGTACATCTACACCCCTCATACTACACATCACACACATAACACATGTATATTACATCTACAGCCCTCACACTACACATAACACACATAACACATGTATATTACATCTACACCCCTCATACTACACATCACACACATAACACATGTATACTACATCTACACCCCTCATACTACACATAACACACATAACACATGCATAGTACATCTACACCCCTCATACTACACATCACACACATAACACATGTATATTACATCTACAGCCCTCACACTACACATAACACACATAACACATGCATAATACATCTACACCCCTCATACTACACATCACACACATAACACATGTATATTACATCTACACCCCTCATACTACACATAACACACATAACACATGTATACTACATCTACACCTCTCACACTACACATAACACACATAACACATGCATATTACATCTACACCCCTCACACTACACATCACACACATAACACATGTATACTACATCTATATCCCTCACACTACACATAACACATGTATACTACATCTACACCCCTCACACTACACATAACACACATAACACATGTATATTACATCTACAGCCCTCACACTACACATCACACACATAACACATTTATACTACATCTACAACCCTCACACTACACATAACACACATAACACATGTATATTACATCTACAGCCCTCACACTACACATAACACACATAACACATGTATATTACATCTACACCCCTCACACTACACATAACACACATAACACATGCATATTACATCTACACCCCTCACACTACACATCACACACATAACACATGTATACTACATCTACACCCCTCACGCTACACATACCACATGTATATTACATCTACAGCCCTCACACTACACATAACACACATAACACATGTATATTACATCTACAGCCCTCACACTACACATCACACACATAACACATTTATACTACATCTACACCCATCACACTACACATAACACATGTATACTACATCTACACCCCTCACACTACACAAAACACATGTATACTACATCTACACTCCTCACACTACACATCACACACATAACACATGTATACTACATCTATACCCCTCACACTGCACATAACACATGTATACTACATCTACACTCCTCACACTACACATCACACACATTACACATGTATACTACATCTATACCCCTCACACTGCACATAACACATGTATACTACATCTACACTCCTCACACTACACATAACACACATAACACATGTATATTACATCTACACTCCTCACACTACACATAACACATGTATACTACATCTACACCCCTCACACTACACATCACACACATAACACATGTATACTACATCTACACCCCTCACACTACACATAACACATGTATACTACATCTACACTCCTCACACTACACATCACACAAATAACACATGTATACTATATATATATATATATATATATATATATATATATACTACACATTACATATATCACATGCATACGAATTATACAACCATTATTGCACATATGACATCCCTCACATTATATTTTACCCATGTATAATACAAATACAGTACAACCTGTTTAGTACATTTCAACTTTATACTTCATAAATATTAATGCCACATATACACCTCTCACAGTATATATATCTCACCCATTTATCACAAATATACTTCCGCGCTATCTACATGGGCACTGTGTCACTATCTACAAGGGCAAAGGCACTAGGGAAAGCTAAGGGGGCATCATACTGTATAAGGGCAGCTATGAGGCATTATACTGTATGGTAGTAGCTATGGGGGCATTATACTGTGTGGGGGAAGCTATATGGTATTATAATGTGTGGGGGGCACTATGGGAGCACGATACCTTGAGGGCTGAACCGGGTGTGTATGGGCGGAGATTGGGTGCTATTAGCGATGATGCTTAAAAATTTCAAATTTCAAATTTCCACCTGCCATTCATTTCAATGGGAGTCGGGCACTTCTGTTTCCCGCTAGCTGATTTTTTTCAGCTATCGGAAAAAGAAGCGCCCTGCACGATCTTCGGGCGGATTCCGCTCGAACCTCCCATTGATGTCAATAGGAGAGAGGAATTTTCCTGCTGACGGCAGAAATCGTTCCACAGCGGATTTTGCGCCTTGTGAACTAGCCCTAAGGCGGGATTCTCACAACACGTATTTTTTGCAGAGATTGATACAGACTTGGATCCAGGAGGAAGGAAAAGTATAAGTTCTTAATTTATTTTTCCCATTCCTTTTGAAACCACTTCTGATTTAGGCTGAAAAATCTGCAACAAATACGCGATGTGTGAATCCAGCCTTACAGTTACTCATGATATAAACTAACAGCAGCTCAATAGCACAAGTCTCTAAAACAGAATAACCTACACATAACTTAATGACCAGTGGTTAGGGAATGATTTTGAACTTATAACCCCCATTTCATGTCCCACTGAAAGTATTAGGGCGGGTTCACACATGGCGGAATTGCACTTAAATTCCGCTGCGGACACTCCGCAGCGTTAATCCGCAGCGGAGCCGTTTCTACATTGACTTTCACTTTAATTTCGCAGTGTTCGTTTACACGATGCGTACAATTCCGCTGCGGAGCATAGGCTGCGGAGCGGAATTTGGTGTCCGCAGCATGCTCTGTCTGTTGCGGAGCAGTGGCGGACTCATGGCGGAATTTCTCCATTGACTTCAATGGAGATTCAAAGTTCCGCAATGAAGTCCGCAGCTGTCATGCACATGTCATGTGTGCTGCGGATGCGTCTTGCTTTTTTTACTTGACATTTCTTCATTCTGGCTGGACCTATGTATTTCTAGGTCTACAGCCAGACTGAGGAAGTCAATGGGGCTCCCGTAATGACGGGAGCGTTGCTAGGAGACGTCAGTAAATAGTCACTGTCCAGGGTGCTGAAAGAGTTAAGCGATCGGCAGTAACTGTTTCTGCACCCGGGACAGTGACTACCGATCTCAATATACATGTATCTGTAAAAAAAAATGAAGTTCGTACTTACCGAGAACTCCCTGTTTCTGTCTCCAGTCCGGCCTCCCAGGATGACGTTTCAGAGTAAGTGACGGCTGCAGCCAATCACAGGCCAAGCACAGGCTGCAGCGGTCACATGGACTGGCGCGTCATCCAGGGAGGTCGGGCTGGATGCCGAAGGAGGGACGCGTCATAAAGACAACGGGCGGTAAGTATGAATTTCTTTTACTTTCACTAGGGAAAGTGCTGTCCCTTCTCTCTATCCTGCACTGATAGGGAGAAGGGAAGCACTTTTCCCGCAGTCCGCAGCAGCTAGTCCGCATCAATTTTCTGCACATTTTGTGCAGATCCGCAGCCGTAATCCGCAACCCGGATTAGGTGCGGCATTGATGCGGACAGTTGCGGAGGAATTCCGCCATGTGTGGTCATGCCCTTAGGCTGAGTTCACACGGGGCGGATACGCTGGGTATTAGCACGCAGCGTATCCGCCCTGTGCGCCGCAGGGAATTCCTGGCAAAAAAACGCACCAAAGTGCTAGCAGTCCGTCCCTCCTGAGATGACGTTTCATCCAAGGAGACCTCTGTAGTCTGTGATTGGCTGCAGCGCCGGTCACATGGGATGGCATCCCAGGAGGCCGGCCCTCTGAAGTCATCCAGGCCGGCCTCCTCGGATGAAGTTTCATCCCATGTGATAGCATCTAATTGGCTGCAGTAGTGACATGGAATGAAACGTGATCCCAGGAGGCCACGCTGGAGGGAGGAACACAGACACTTATTTATTTTTTTATTATATTTTTTATGTATATATTTCTTACTTCTTTTTTTACTTAATTTTTTTTAATGATTCCTTTCTATTAGGTTAAACAAATCAAAAACATTTACAAAAAAAGTTTCAATAATTGAGTTTAAAACTTCAGACTTTTTTTTTTTTTCTTCCAGTCAGTGACGTTACTGAAATAGTTCTCTCAGCTCCCTGGAGCATGCGGGAAAAAAAAAAAAAAATTGCTAAAAGGGATTCTACTTTCTGTCATTAAAAAAACGACGACTTTTCATTTTATTTTATTTTTCTCCTCATCTATTACAATTCCAGTTTTAGACATTCAACTCGCTTGTCATCCACCGGGAAGTGATGACATCATTAATTATGGATGGATTTGAAAACCTCAAGAAGTATATAGCCAGATTGGATTGGCTTTTTAACTCTTTTGATTAATAAAACATGGAGTCTCGGGATATTTGAATTGCCTGGGCGATAACCTGTGAGAAAGAGATCACTGTAGGGGAAGAGAGATCTTACTCCTGATAAGTTATTTTACCTAACGCACTGGACAAACACAATAACAATTGAAACTGCACAGTATTCTCATCCCCCCCAAACCTTATTAATAATTAATGATTATTTGACATTGAGATAAAAAACATTGTTTCCTTTCAGCCTTTCTTCTGTACAATTTCTCCAAAAATTTATATATTCCAATTTTATTTTTTTTTTCTTCAATTTCTTGTACAGTCGGCACTAGTTCTCTTTTTATCTCTGAGCTGATTAAGTGGAAAAAAAAGAATCAAAATTACATCGTCAACGCTAATAATGTCAGCTATTGAGAAACTTTTTATTAGCAACTCCAAAATTTTTTTTTACATTTTTTTCTTTTTATTTTATTTATAATGTATATTTATTCGAAATCTAGAAAGTAGTTTAAAAAAGGACACGGGTGTAATAAATTGCATCCCAGAGGATTTCGTAGTCATTGTTACATGTACTTATTCTAGATTTTTTTCGGCTATGCTTATCAAATTAAATTCTGTCTCTGGGAGAATTTACTGGTTTTTTTTTTTTTTTTGCAAAACAAAGTCATTTTTTTAAATAAAATACATCTTAAAAAATAAATAAAAAAGTTTGTTCTATTTTTGGTTCTCTTACCGAGAGAAACATTTTTCTAAAGTTATTGAATATCCTTTCCAGTCTTATTTTAATATTTAAATAATGCATACAACCTTCTAAGGCTGGGTTCACACGTGGCGGAATTTCACTTAAATTCCGCTGCGGACACTCCGCAGCGTTAATCCGCAGCGGAGCCGTTTGTCCATTGACTTACACTTTAATTTAGCAGTGTTCGTTTAGACGAGGCGTAAAATTCCGCTGCGGAGCATAGGCTGCGGAGCGGAATTTGGTGTCCGCAGCATGCTCTGTCTGTTGCGGAGCAGTGGCGGACTCATGGCGGAATTTCTCCATTGACTTCAATGGAGATTCTAATTTCCGCAATGAAGTCCGCAGCTGTCATGCACATGTTATGTGTGCTGCGGATCCGTCTTGCTTTTTTAACTTGACATTTCTTCATTCTGGCTGGACATATGTATTTCTAGGTCTACAGCCAGACTGAGGAAGTCAATGGGGCTCCCGTAATGACGGGAGCGTTGCTAGGAGACGTCAGTAAATAGTCACTGTCCAGGGTGCTGAAAGAGTTAAGCGATCGGCAGTAACTGTTTCTGCACCCGGGACAGTGACTACCGATCCCAATATACATGTATCTGTAAAAAAAAATGAAGTTCATACTTACCGAGAACTCCCTGCGTCTGTCTCCAGTCCGGCCTCCCAGGATGACGTTTCAGTCTAAGTGACGGCTGCAGCCAATCACAGGCTAATAACAGGCTGCAGCGGTCACATGGACTGCCGCGTCATCCAGGGAGATCGGCCTGGATGCCGAAGGAGGGACGCGTCACCAAGACAACGGGCGGTAAGTATGAAATTCTTTGACTTTCACAAGGGAAAGTGCTGTCCCTTCTCTCTATCCTGCACTGATAGGGAGAAGAGAAGCACTTTTACCGCAGTCCGCAGCAGCTAGTCCGCATCAATTTACTGCACATTTTGTGCAGATCCGCAGCAGAATCTGCAACGCAGATTCTGTGCGGCATTGATGCGGACAGTTGCGGAGGAAATCCGCCACGTGTGGTCATGCCCTAAAAGTTCTGCTTGCTGTCATTGAATGGCAAAATTCACATCTGTGCACCCATCTGCGTTCGTATTTCCGTTTTTCTGTTTCATCATAGGAATAGAAAAAAATAAAATATCGATAGTGCCATATCCGTCACATGATGGACATCAACGGCGCCAGGATGTAACCCATTGACTCTAATACGGTCTGTCATTTTATTGTAATAAATAGTGCCGCATGCTGTGATATTTTTTCCAACATTTTTGACAGAATCTGTGACTAAGGGTCCAATGCAGATGTGAACAGAACCTAAACAAATTAGGAACACAAATCTCTCTTTTGTGATGAGCGTTTGTTACAGTGTTTCAGCCTAGGTAAGAATTATTAGACTGGAGCCCATGGGGTTTAGCTCAATAAAGGGGTTTTCCAAAAATCAATCCCAAATCGCCTACACACAAAGTAGGTGACAAATATCTGATCTGTGGGGTCCGACCGCTGGGACCCCCACCTATCCCAAGAACGGGATGACTTGGCCATCTGTGGTCGCCCAATATGCATGGGGCAATACTACGCATGCTCGGCCACCGCTCCATTCACTGTTTATGGATGGGGCTGCCGCAAATAGCGCTTCATTCATATGGGGCACACAGGAATGGCCCGGTAATCCTGTTCTCGGGATCGGTGCAGGTCCTGGCAGTCGGACCCCCAACGATCAGATATTTATCACCTAAATGGGGATAAATAATTTATCCCCTGTGGATAGTTGACAAATTTCAATTATGGGAAAAAACCTGTAAGCATTGCTTATACTAGGCTCCATTGCATCAAACCATCAGCTGCGAGAAGTATCAGATTTGTAGAATTTTCAGAATGATATCGTTCACCAACAACAAGCAGATACATTTAAAGAGATCTTCCTACTGTACCTTTTTTTTTTACTGTAAATTTTAGGAATATTTAGAGGGGTAGTCTGCAGCTGAGATCTCCCGCGATCAGTTATAATCTGTGGGGTGCAGTGCCACCGCAGGGGATATGAAGTACTACACAGCTCCCAAATAAATCAATGGGCTGTCTATATAATGTATGTACATTTTAGGTCCCCCAGAATGATAAATGCTCTTTGTAGCCCTGTTTTGTTCTATATATATATATATATATATATATATATATATATATATATATATAGTATTTGAATCAAGAGAATCCCTACAAAGAGGACCTGTACATACTTGTGTTGCCTACAAAAATACAATACTGGAACATTTTTTCTTAAAACTTTACGTTGTGCCGTTCCTCTGATATTCCTCCTAAAAATGTAAAAATGTATGAATAAATTGACAACTGGGTGTCACCATTCCCCTTTTCAAAGGGGCCTATCCCTACAGTCCCACTCTTTAACCCCTTAACACATTATCACGTTACTGTACATGATAAGGGTTAAGGGGAAGTATGGAGCGAGCTCACGGGCTGAGCTCGCTCCATACACAGCCGGTGACGGCTGTGTTACACAGCTGACACCTCACTGCAAAGGGCGTAATCAAAGATCACTTTTATTCCACCCGTTTAACACCTCCTTAAATGCCGCGGTCAATCGTGACCGCAGCATTTAAAGTGTTAGAATTAGGGGGGCGCCCCCTTAAACAAGCCATCGAGGCCCCCCAGCGGCACGGTTGTTATGGCAGCCTGGGGGCCTAACAAAGGTCTGCCGTCTTTGTGCTCCTTTGAAGCTCTGCCTCTAGCGGGGCTTCAAAGGAAACTGTCAGAATCTCGATTGCTCTCCTAGGGGGACTAATAAAAAAAAGTAAAAAAACTGTTAAATAATTTTCTATGTTCCAATAAAAATAAAGTATTAAAAGTTAAAAATGTTCAAAAAATAAAAGTTAACATAACTTGTATCGCCGCATCCGTAAAAGTCCGAACTATCACAATATAGTGTTGTTTAACCCGCTCGGTGAATGGCGTAAAAAAAAAAATATATATAAAACACGCAAATTGCTGTTTTTTGGTCCGGTCGATAGGTCATCAGTTGTTCAGTATTGGACAATCCCTTTAATTTAGACCAAAAAATTTATAAAAAGCCATTCTTTAAATAGATGGAGTAAAAAGGTAAAAAATGTATTATCTGTTTTCTTGAGTTCCCTTTGTCTAATATTATAATAATGCATTCCTGAAAAAACAATGTAAGAAACCTTATTTTTTTTTCTTTTTATTAAAGTCACCAGAAGGCAGAGACAAAAGAGTAAAGTTGAATGAAGGTTAATAAACCTTTAATTCACCAAAGACTGAAAGGCTATGAACACCTTTGCAAGGCAATTCTTTTTTTTTTTTAATAACAAGGTGTATCAGTGTGTTTGGTGCCACTTTACAAATACTTTTTATTAAAAATTATTTTTACTTTTATAGATACAGCTGCTCTATATTATCTTTACACAGCAGCTGTATCTAGTGCTATTCGCTGAGTTCGTCAGTCCCGCGGACTGACGGGTTCAGTAACAGTTGGTCCTGCCTGTCAGAGATCCACCTGTAAACTATCACATCTAAGTTATGAACTTAGACGTGACAATTACAGGTGAATCCTGCACGTCAGAGACACGCAGGACCCGCAGTCAGTGAACCCGTCAGTCCAGCGGACTGACGAGTTCAGTGACAGTTGGTCAAACACGCAGGATCCACCTGTAAACTATCACATCTAAGTTATAAACTTAGATGTGATAGTTTACAGGTGGATCCTGCGTGTCAGAGACATACAGGACCTGCTGTCACTGAACCCGTCAGTCCAGCGGACCAGACGGGAGCAGGATTTAGTGAAAGATAAAGATACAGCTGCTCTGTGTGGACAATACAGAGCAGCTGTATCTAAAAAAGTAAAAAAATTTTTTAATAAAAAGTATTTGTAAAGTTGCACCAACCACACTGATACACCTTGTTGTTAAAAATATATACATATAAATGCCTTACAAACGTTTACACAGCCTTTAAGGAGAGCCGATTTCACATAGGGCTCTGATTCCTACAATATTTTAGTATGTACGATTCTAAGATTCTGACAGAGACGGTGATGATTGTTCTGCAGAATGTCCATCAGTGACCTGAGGTGTTTTCTCCATAAGATTAATGACTCAACAGTCATACAAAACATGTTCTGTATTGTACTCCACCCATTGCAAAATAGTGGGATTTGTAATCAATTTTCTGAAACCACCAAGTGGCCCGCTCTGCCTCTTCATCTGTCTTCTGTGTTCAGCGTGGCACACCCAAAGATGAAAACCTTCCCGTGTTAGTGCTGCAAAATTAAACAGCGCTGACCTTTCATTGTTTGTTGATGTTCTTGTTTTGAGCAATGGCTGAGTCTTGCGTTACAGTGCATGGCCAAGTACTGGATATCTGATGAATCCGCAAGTTTTGTGCGATTCGTCAAATGAAACTGTGAGTGCTTTTCAGCCATATTCAGCTTTAACTAGCAATTTACAACATGACTGTGAATTCTGACGCCCAGACCAGTATGAAAAAAAAGCAGAGGATAAAAAAACGAGAAATTATTCCACAATGTGCTACCCGGACGTTAAAGTGGAAGAACTTTTTGAAATTGGAGCAAATCTGCTTTTTTTTTTTTTTTATATTTGACATTATTATTGTAGAACTTGTCAGTAAATATTTCCTAAGTATTTAAAATGGCTGTATGGACAAGAACCCCTTTAAATACTTACACCCTATTAGGGCATAAGAACGTGATTGTAATGTCCACAGCCGCGGGCCGTTGTGCTTACCTGCCCCCCGACGTCCACGGCCATGGACAAGTGAGTGGCAGGCGGTATCTCCCTCCTGAGAGCCGCCGGCACTCACTTCCACATCACTTCACTGGTTCCCGTAGGGTGCGTGCTCGCGCCCGGCCTTAATGAGCCAGTGCACACACATGAGTAAAATCTGTAATTAGCCCATGATCACCCTGGACTATAAAAAGGGCTTTGCCCTTTCATTCATTGCCTGAGCGTTGTTGTGTTTACCCGTGTTAGTCTTGCAAATGGTCCCTTGGTGTTTTCCTGTTCCCAGTGTTTCCGTACCTGCTACCTGTATCCTGTATCCCGTGCTACCTTTGTTCCTGTGCCTTAGAAAGTTGGAGTCGTGTTGTGCCCCCGGTCACGCCTGCTGTGTTACACCACGCCTGGTGTCTGCTGCCAAGGTCCCGTCTGTGCCGAGCCTCCATTACTGTCTGAACGACTACAGGTACCCTTGTGCTTGGACTATATAGACATTGACTTGGTACACTGTTTGGCCAGCTGCTGTCCTGCTACGGCGGTATGGCCCAGTGTGTCTACATACCCACAGATCGTGACAGTGATAGAGGTGGACCCACACATAGGACCCCGCTTTATGTTTCAGAATGGAGAGTGACTCTGTAAGAGCAGCTCCTACTACAGCGGATCTGGGATGTCCATGCATTGTATGGTCGACCCCTGCAGGAAAATGTGTACCTGGCTGTGGCTTCCCACTGCATTGACATCTGACTGCTGGGGGTGGAGAAGCCGGATAGATAGTTTAGTAAAAACTTGTATTCCCCATGAAATAACAATTCTAGAGCATCTTTTCTGAGAACTCTATGTCATGCCATTCCTCTGTTATTCTTCTGTTATTCCTCCTAGAAATGGATGAATAAGTTGACAACTGGGGGTGTGTCCCTAAACATACTGACAATGTCCAATCAGTGCTGACAGAGTGAGACACGCCCCTTGGACAAGGGGAATGGTGACACCCAGTTGTTAATTTATTCATACATTTCTAGGAGGAATAAAAGAGGAATGACCCAATGCAATGTTCTAAGAAAAAGATGTTCCAGAATTGTTATTTAATGGGGAACGCAAGTATTTACCAAAATAGACATGTCAGGAGAGGTGACAGATCCTCTTTATAGAAACACATCAGATAAAACTGATACACTATCTTATGCCTAGTGTAGGACTTGAAGGACAAGTTCATGACACAGTGATCTCTGTTTGATGTTTCTTGACTCCGCGTGTCATGGTCCGCCCCCTCAGTCCCTCCATTAGGCCTAACACAGTGAATCTGTATTGCCTGAAGCCTTCCTTTAAGAATCCCATATACAGTATATTGATTTTGGCAAGATGAGACAATGATCTAATTTTGTTTTTGAGCTGCCTGACATCCCAAATAATCTAGAAGGTAGAGATCTACATGCAAACAGCGCAAACTGACACTTAATGAGTCCTTTGGGCCAATCAAAAGCACTTAATGGGCTCATGTAGTCCCATAGAGTTATCCAAGCACCAGAAAAGTCCCACATGTGATGACTCAGATCTTCTGATCGACAGAGTGGACACTCCCTTTATCCCTCCCCATTGGCACTTCAGGGGCTGCTTAGGGTGGTTATGTCGCCCCCTCTACATCCTAGTGCACATTAAAGGGTAACTAAACATTCAGCAAACGTCTGACACGTCATAGTGACATGTCAGAAGTTTTGATTGGTGGGGGTCCAAGCCCTGAGACCCCCACCAATCGCTAAAACGAAGCGGCAGGAGTGTTCATGTGAGCGCTGAGCCGCTTAGTTTCTATTCGGCTTTTTCCAGAAATCGATGTAGCGGAGTACGGACTCAATAGAAAGACTATGAGCCCGTACACCCTTTCCGGAAAAAGCCAAACAGAAACAAAGCGGTTCAGCGCTCGCAGGACCGCTTCTGCTGCTTCGTTTTAGTGCTCGGTGCTGGTCTCAGTGCTCGGACCCCCACCAATCAAAACTTCTGACGTGTTACTTTGACATGTCAGAAGTTTGTTGAACGTTTAGTTACCCTTTAAAGACACCCTAGGGCTGGGTTCCCCTGTAGCATAAATGCTGCAGAATTTCCGCTGCATTTACAGTAGTAGCAAAGTGGATGAGAATTTGAAAATCTCATGCCCACGCTGCGAAAAAAAAAAAACACAGCGAAAATGTTAATCATTTGACCTGCGGTGCAGAATTTAAATCCGCAGCACATCAATGTATGTTGCGTTTTCGTATTGTATTCAATGGGGATGCAAAACACGCAGCAGAAAGCCATGTGTTGCAACTTTTGCTGCGGAATCGCAGCGATTCTGCCGCTAAACTCGCAACACAGTAAAACAAAAACAAAAAACATACTTACCCAGAACTCCCTGCTTCTTCCTCCAGTCCGGCCTCCGGGGATGACGTTTCATCCAATGTGACTGCTGCAGTCAATCACAGGCTGCAGTGGTCACATGGGCTGCCGCTTCATCCAGGGAGGCCGGATCGGACGTCAAAGGAGGGATACGTCACATGACAATGGCTGCGGTAAGTATAATCTTTTTTATTTTTTCCAGCGCCACTTTACGCACTGTAAATTCCGGCCAAGAAAAAAAACTTTTTTTTGACAGACTCTACTGTGGGTTTCAGGTCGGACACGCTGCGTAGTTTTTACTGTGACCCCTGGGAACCCGGCCTAATATGAAGGTCTACCTGCAAGATACAAACACGCCATGATGCTTGTTGCCTGAGAAGAGTCCACCGGGCACTGATCCCTCCTTTGCTGCATTATTACGAGACGAGGGTGTGCCAGGCAGTCGCCGTTCAGAACTCCTTGGCATTGCAATCAGTCTTCCCTGCACCCGCTCCTAAATCATTATTACTAAAGTGCCTTTTGAACCCGCGCTGGTGATGGAACTGCTCCATATATGCATGTTCTGCCACTCAAATGACAAGCGGAGTCATTTAAATGATTGTTATAATGAAAAGAAGTCAAATGATTGGGCTTGATGGTAGGACGTTCTGCGGAGGGCTCACATTTCATTCCCAAGTACACTTTTTATGGCCTTATAAGACGGCAGAATGGGAATGCTGACTCGGAGAGTGTCATTTTATTTACCATATCCCCTCGTTTCATAACATGGTGAAGCAAGTCTCAAAGATAATTTATTAAGAGGAGAATCCCATTATGGCAAG